>NC_135992.1:5484798-5499798 GCF_053455715.1 Rhinoraja longicauda
CTCTCCCCCAGTAACCATGAACCCCCAGGACATGTGCAGGTGACATCTCCACACACACACGTCTACGTACCATCATCTTCCCTCGATACCATCACTTTGATTTTCCTCTCGCCACTTTCTCTGGAATCTGAAACAAACACCGGTCATTAATTATAAAATGGAAAATGTCTGGCGGTCGTTCCATCCCTGACGAGCCTCCGTTACATCGGCGAGACCGTGCGCAGACGTGGTGACAGTTTCGCCCAACACGTGCGCTCGGTCCGCCAAGGCCTACTGGATCTCCCGGTTGCCCACCATTTTAACCCCCCTTCACATTCCCACACTGACCTCTCTGTCCTGGGCCTCCTCCACTGTCAGAGTGAGGCCCCAGCGCAAACTGGAGGAACGGCACCTCATATTCCACACGGATACAGCTTGTACACCATGGACACAGGCCCTTCGGCCCAGCTTGCCCATGCCGACCAAGGTTGCCCCGTCTACATCAGCCCCACCCGCCCGCCTTTGGCCCATTTATACACTAAAACTCTCGTTTGTTTGTTTGTTTGTTCCTGAACTACAGCCAATACAGTACACGATAGCGCGACCATTTTAGGCCCACCTTACTCACCGTCGTCCCTTTGGTGCTGATGGAAGAGGTTTCATTTAAATCGTTGTTATATTTTTAAAGTTATTCACATTTTAAAGTTTAAATCTATCTCCTAGGGAGGGAGGGGGGAGGGGGAGGAGGAGGAGGAGGTAAAGGGAGGGGGGAGGGAGAGAGGGGGAGGAGGGAGGATAAGGGGGATGGTGGGGGGGTGGGAAGGGGGTAGTGGGAGGGGGTGGCGGGAGGGGGAGGGGGCAGAGGGAGGGGGTTGAGGGTGGGGGGAGGGGAGAGAGGGGGAGGAGGGAGGATAAGGGGGAATGAGGGGGATGGAGTGGGGGGAGGGGAAGGGCGGTAGTGGGAGGGGGAGGGGGAGGGGGAGGGAGGAGTAGGGGGAGAGGAGGGGGAGGGGGTGGAGGGTGGGGGGAGGGAGAGAGGGGGAGGAGGGAGGATAAGGGGGAATGAGAGGGATGGAGTGGGGGGAGGGGAAGGGCGGTAGTGGGAGGGGGAGGGGGAGGGAGGAGTAGGGGGAGAGGTGGAGGGAGGGGTGGAGGGTGGGGGGAGGGAGAGAGGGGGAGGAGGGAGGATAAGGGGGAATGAGGGGGATGGAGTGGGGGGAGGGGAAAGGGGGGGTAGTGGGAGGGGGAGGGGGAGGGAGGAGTAGGGGGAGAGGAGGGGGAGGGGGATGGAGAGGGGAGGGGGGGGAGAGGGGAGGGTGCTGCACCAATACAGGAGAGGTTTGGGCCCAATGGGTCCACTTGGCTCAGATCCCTCTAAACCTCACGGATGGGTGGGTGGGTTGTCCAACAGCGAATGTTACAGGGAGACATTGGAATCAGAAACATCCGTACCTCGAGATGCAGAACGACTCTCTTTCTCCGCTGACTCTGGAGAGGAAAGGAGAGAGTTTCACTTCACCGATCCCAAGACCTTTTCTGTGCCCAGCTGCCAGTGCAGCTCTGAAACTCTCCCGCCCATTTTAACGACAGTTCTCTCTACGCCGGTGAAGTTGGGAGATGCAAAGGGACTTGGGGAATGCTGGTGCAGGATTCCCAAAAGGTCAACTTGCAAGTTGGATCGGCAGTAAGGAAGGCAAATGCAAAGCCAGCAGTTATTTCGAGAGGACGAGAATATAAACACAGGGATGTAATGCTGAGGCTCTATAAGGTGCTGGTCAGACCGCATTTGGAGTATTGTGAGCAATTGTGGGCACCGTACCTGAGGAAGGATGTGCTGGCTCTGGAGAGGGTCCAGAGGAGGTTTACGAGAACGATCCCAGGGGTGAGTGGGTTAACGTACGATGAGCGTTTGTACGCACTGGGCCTGCACTCGCTGGAGTTTAGAAGGATAGACAATAGACAATAGACAATAGGTGCAGGAGGAGGCCATTCAGCCCTTCGAGCCAGCACCGCCATTCAATGCGATCATGGCTGATCACTCTCAATCAGTACCCCGTTCCTGCCTTCTCCCCATACCCCCTCACTCCGCTATCCTTAAGAGCTCTATCCAGCTCTCCCTTCAAAGCATCCAACGAACTGGCCTCCACTGCCTTCTGAGGCAGAGAATTCCTCACCTTCACAACTCTCTGACTGAAAAAGTTCTTCCTCATCTCCGTTCTAAATGGCCTACCCCTTATTCTTAAACTGTGGCCCCTTGTTCTGGACTCCCCTAACATTGGGACATGTTTCCTGCCTCTAATGTGTTCAATCCCCTAATTATCTTATATGTTTCAATAAGATCCCCCCTCATCCTTCTAAATTCCAGTGTATACAAGCCCAATCGCTCCAGCCTTTCAACATACGACAGTCCCGCCATTCCAGATGAGGGGGGGACCTCATTGAAACTTACCGAATAGTGAGCGGCCTGGATCGAGTGGATGGGGAGAGGATGTTTCCACTAGTGGGAGAGTCTAGGACCAGAGGGCACAGCCTCAGAATTAAAGGACGTTCCTTTAGGAAGGAGATGAGGAGGAATTTCTTTAGACAGAGTGCGGTGAATTGGGAATTCATTGCCACAGACGGCTGTGGAGGCCAAGTCAATGGATATTTTTAAGGCAGAGATAGATAGATTCTTGATTAGTGCGGGTGTCAGGGGTTATGGGGAGAAGGCAGGAGAATGGGGTTAGGAGGGAGAGATAGATCAGCCATGATTGAATGGCGGGGTAGACCATGAGCCGAATGGCCTAATTCTGCTGCTAGAACTTGTGCCGAACACTAGCTCTAAACCACTCCCTCTCAACGAATGAAAGTAAGAACTACCTTTAGTATCCGGCCCACTCTCGTTCTCGGCAGAGTCTGAAACAGAAGGAAGAGGGTTTCAGTTTCCTGGTCTCACGGTTGGGTTTTCCGAACGTTTTTCCCAAGATCCCTCTCCCCCAGTAACCATGACCACCCAGGACATGTGCAGGTGACATCTCCACACACACGTCTACGTACCATCATCTTCCCTCGATGCCATCACTTTGATTTTCCTCTCGCCACTTTCTCTGGAATCTGAAACAAACGCCGGTAATTAATTATAAAACGGAAAATGTCTGGCGGTCGTTCCATCCCCGACGAGCCTCCTTTACATCGGCGAGACCGAGCGCAGACTAGGCCACCGTTTCGCCCAACACGTACGCTCGGTCCGCCAAGGCCTACTGGATCTCCCGGTTGCCGACTATTTTAACCCCCACTTCCCATTCCCACACTGACCTCTCTGTCCTGGGCCTCCTCCACTGTCAGAGTGAGGCCCAGCGCAAACTGGAGGAACGGCACCTCATATTCCGCACGGATACAGCTTGTACACCATGGACACAGGCCCTTCGGCCCAGCTTGCCCATGCCGATCAATGTGCCCCGTCTATACTAGTCCCACCCGCCCGTGTTTGGCCCATATCCCTCTAAACCTCACCGATGGGTGGGTGGGTTGTCCACCAGTGAATGTTACAGGGAGACATTGGAATCAGAAATATCCGTACCTCGAGATGCAGAACGACTGTCTTTCTCCGCAGAATCTGGAGGGGAAAGGAAAGAGTTTCACTTCACCGATCCCAAGACGTGAGGGGCCAATTAGTAGAACCTAATTCTACTCCTATTTATTTATTTTTCATATTTCAGATACAGCGCGGAAACAGGCCTTTTTCGGCCCTCCAAGTCCGCGCCGCCCAGCGATCCCCGCACACTAACACTATCCTACACACACTAGGGACGATTTTTACATTTACCCAGTCAATTAACCTACAAACCTGTACGTCTTTGGAGTGTGGGAGGAAACCGAAGATCTCGGAGAAAACCCACGCAGGTCACGGGGAGAACGTACAAACTCCGTACAGACGGCGCCCGTAGTCAGGATCGAACCTGAGTCTCAGGCGCTGCATTCGCTGTAAGGCGGCAACTCTACCGCTGCGCCACCGTGCCGCCCCGACACATAGACAATCATGCACACACACACGCTCAGTCACACACTCAGTCACACGTACAGTGCACCCACACAGACCCACACAGCTTTAGACTTCAGAGGTACAGCAAGGAAACAGGCCCTTTGGCCCACCGTGTCCGTGCCGACCAGCGTTCACCCCACACACTAACATTGTCCTACACACCGGGGACAATTTTTTACAAAGTCAATTAAGCCGCAAACCTGGATGTCTGTGGAATGCGGGAGGAACCGGGAGGAGGTGGCTTATCTGGCACTCTGGTGTCAGGACAATAGCCTCCTCTTGAATGTCACAAAAACTAAGGAGCTGACTGTGGACTTTAGAAGGGCTCAACATCCAAGGACGTACACGCCACTGGAGATAAATGGGTCTACTGTGGATAGGGTGAGCAGCTTTAAATATCTGGGAGTCCACATCACAGAGGATCTGACGTGGGCAACGCACATTGCCGCACTGGTGGGTAAGGCAAGGCAGCGCCTTTACCACCTTAGACAGCTGAGGAAATTCAGAGTGTCTCTGAGGATCCTTCATTGCTTCTACTCTGGGGCTGTAGAGAGCATCCTGTCCGGCAACATTACAGTCTGGTTTGGGAACAGCTCTGCCCAGGATAGGATGGCCCTGCAGAGAGTAGTGCGTTCGGCAGAACGCACCATGGGAACTACACTCGCCCCCCTGCAGGACCTATACATCAGGAGGTGCAGATCCAGAGCAAGCAAGATCATGAGGGACCCCTGCCACCCCAGCAACAGTCTGTTCCAGCTGCTACGATCAGGCAAACGCCTCCGCTGTCACGCTGTGAAAACGGAGAGGATGAGACGGAGTTTCTTCCCACAGGCCATCAGGACTGTTAACTTTTATAACTCCAGAGACTACATTTTTGTCTACACTATAGTAACTTATTAACTTTATTTATATGCTGTAACTGTAATTCTTTTTTGTGCACAATCCGCAGGCATTGCCACTTTCATTTCACTGCACATCGTGTGTGTGCACGTGACAAATAAACTTGACTTGACTTGACTTGACCTCCACAGCCATCTGTGGCAAAGAATTTCCCCAGATTCACCGCCCTCTGACAATAGACAATAGACAATAGGTGCAGGAGGAGGCCATTCGGCCCTTCGAGCCAGCACCACCATTCAATGTGATCATGGCTGATCATTCCCAATCAGTACCCCGTTCCTGCCTTCTCCCCATACCCCCTGACTCCGCTATCCTTAAGAGCTCTATCCAGCTCTCTCTTGAATGCATTCAGAGAATTGGCCTCCACTGCCTTCTGAGGCAGAGAATTCCACAGATTCACAACTCTCTGACTGAAAAAGTTTTTCCCCATCTCCGTTCTAAATGGCCCACCCCTTATTCTTAAACTGTGGCCCCTGGTTCTGGACTCCCCCAACTCTGGCTAAAGAGGGCAGTGGGATTAGGGCCCAACTGTTTACCACGACAGTGCAAATGGCTCCAAGTTTGTGGCACAGAGAGAGAAAGGATGGAAACAGGCCCTTCGGCCCACCGAGTCCATGCCAACCATCGGCCATTTACATTCACCCAGAGTGTTTTGTGCAATTGTCAATGGATTGTTTGCCAGTGAAGGCTGCTGGGAAACGTTGCAAAGGTAAATATCCCTACCTTGAGATTTAGAGTGACTCTCTTTCTCTACAGAATCTGGAAACAAAAGAAAAAATGGTTTCAGTGTATACACCCACAAGGGTCTCGGCCCGAATTGACGCCTATCCACGTTCTCCAGGGATGCTGCCCGACCCGCTGATATGTGTCCTCAGCAAACTGTGTCCTTTTGTACATTAACCAGCATCTGCAGCTCTTTATTTCTGCACTAGAACATGTTCAGACATTCCCAATTGTGAATAGCCTGACTGTAGCTGTCTCACTATAAGCTGTGATTTAACATTGATCTCTCTCTCTCTCTCTCTCTCTCTCTCTCTCTCTCTCTCTCTGTCGCAGTGATTTCCAGGCGCTCTGATGAGTCTGCAGGTCAGTATCAATCCGTTCTCTCCTCTCTCTCTCTCTCTCTCTCTCTCTCGATTACATTGTGATCCTGTTTTGATCTGATACCCATTTACGTTTTTTTTGTTGTTTCTGTGGAAAATTGAGGACTTGTTGCTGCTGGAGGTCGTAAGATCAAAAGTGATAGGAGCAGAATTAGGCCATTCGGCCCATCGAGTCTACTCCGCCATTCAGTCATGGCTGATCTATCTCTCCCTCCCAACCCCATTCTCCTGCCTTCTCCCCACAACCCCTGACACCCGCACTAATCAAGAATCTGTCAATCTCCGCCTTAAAAATATCCACTGACTTGACCTCCACAGCCGTCTGTGGCAATGAGTTCCACAGATTCACCACCCTCTGACTAAAGGAATTCCTCCTCGTCTCCTACTAATCTAGTAGGAAAAAAACTGGAGACGCTGGTGTAAAATCGAAGGTAGACACAAAATGCTGGAGTCTGGAACAGGGGACGTACAACGAGATCTGGGTGTCCTAGTGCATCAGTCACTGAAAGGAAGCATGCAGGTACAGCAGGCAGTGAAGAAAGCCAATGGAATGTTGGCCTTCATAACAAGAGGAGTTGAGTATAGGAGCAAAGAGGTCCTTCTGCAGTTGTACAGGGCCCTAGTGAGACCGCACCTGGAGTACTGTGTGCAGTTTTGGTCTCCAAATTTGAGGAAGGATATTCTTGCCATTGAGGGCGTGCAGCGTAGGTTTACTAGGTTAATTCCCGGAATGGCAGGACTGTCATATGTTGAAAGACTGGAGCGACTAAGCTTGTATACACTGGAATTTAGAAGGATGAGAGGGGATCTTATCGAAACGTATAAGATTATTAAGGGATTGGACACGTTAGAGGCAGGAAACATGTTCCCAATGTTGGGGGAGTCCAGAACCAGGGCCCACAGTTTAAGAATAAGGGGTAGGCCATTTAGAACAGAGATGAGGAAAAACTTTTTTAGTCAGAGAGTTGTGAACCTGTGGAATTCTCTGCCTCAGAAGGCAGTGGAGGCCAATTCTCTGAATACATTAAAGAGAGAGCTAGATAGAGCTCTTAAGGATAGCGGAGTCAGGGGGTATGGGGAGAAGGCAGGAACGGGGTACTGATTGAGAATGATCAGCCATGATCACATTGAATGGCGGTGCTGGCTTGAAGGGCCGAATGGCCTACTCCTGTACCTATTGTCTATTGTCTGAAGAAGGGTCTCGACCCGAAACGTCACCCATTCCTTCTCTCCCGAGATGCTGCCTGACCCGCTGAGTTACTCCGGCATTTTGTGCCTGCCTCCTACTAATCTGGAATCTGTCAGTCTCTGATGTTGCCGGGATCTCTCTGTCAGAACGGTTTAAAGTCCTCCCCTCCTGGTCATATAATATTTCACCCTAACCCAGTGTTCACAGATCAGGAGAACTACCTTTAGTATCCGGCCCACTCTCGTTCTCGGCAGAGTCTGAGACAGAAGGAAGAGGGGCTCCAGTTTTCCGATCACGCGGTCAGTTACTCAAGACAGTTCGCAAAGTACCCACTCTAACTGTGAACACCAACACACCTTTCACCAGGGCTGGTGACACCCCCCCCAGTTCGATTATTTACCAGAAACTCTGAACATAGTTCAGATTAGTTCAGAGATACAGTGTGGAAACAGGCTCTTCGGCCCACCGAGACCGGCAATCAGCCCGTTAGCGAACACTATCCGACGCACTAGGGACAATTTGCAGGAGGCAATCAACTTAGGCAACCTGTACATCTTTGGAGTGTGGGAGGAAACCGGAGCGCCCGGAGAAAACCCACGCGGTCACGTGGAGAACGTACAAACTCCTGCGCAGACAGCACCCGTAGTCGGGATGGAACCCGGGACTCCGGCGCTGTGAGGCAGCAACTCTACCGCTGCGTCCTCTCTATCCTAACGGTGTCAACAATAGACCCTGTTGGGGGTCTCCCGTGACTCTGGTGTTTGTTCCTGTACGTTAGAGCAGGCAATAACCCTCCCCTCTTCCCCCCCCCCCCCTCACCCCCCTCCCCCCCCTCCTCCCACAGCAAGGTCTACAAACCATCATCGTCGCTGGATCCAAGGCCTTTGATTTTCCTTTCACCACTTTCTTTGGAATCTGAAATTCAAAAAGGCAATTTCTCACCATAGAACGGGAGTGAGAGTGGCGGGATCACAGTGTTAAAGTGTGTCTACGTCACACGCAAACCTTTGGGCACACTCACGTACACTTTACACCCGCACTTAGGGTCGCCAACTGGCCCGTATTAGCCGGGACATCCCGTATTTTGGGCTAAATTGGTTTGTCCCATACGGGACCGCCCTTGTCCCGCATTAGGCCCAGGGGACACTGTAGGCCCGGACGCTGTAGGTCCGGACACTGTAGGCCCCGACACTATGGGCCCGGACACTGTAGGCCCGGACACTGTAGGCCCCGACACTGTAGGCCCCGACACTGTAGGCCCGGGGGGCGCTGTAGGCCCCGACACTGTAGGCCCAGACGCTGAAGGCCCCGACGCTGTAGGCCCCGACACTGTAGGCCTCGACACTGTAGGCCCAGGGAACGCTGTAGGCCCCGACACTGTAGGCCCCGACACTGTAGGCCCCGACACTGTAGGCCCCGACACTGTAGGCCCCGACACTGAAGGCCCCGACACTGTAGGCCCCGACACTGTAGGCCCCGACGCTCTAGGTCCCGACAGTTTAGGTCCCGACACCCTAGGTTTCCGACATTTTAGCTCTTGACAGTCTAGGCCCGGAGGCCCGGGCGCCGCACAATGGAGGTTGCCTAGCAACCTGCCTCCCGGCCCGCGCTGCCGCCATTGGTGGAGCGGGAGCACATGGCCGCTGGCTGGGTGAGGTCACGTGGGGCGCGGGGCGGTGACGTCACCCTGTCCCGTATTTGGGAGTGAGATAGTTGGCAACCCTACCCGCACTCATCTCAGTAGCTCTCCGTGAACAGCACCCCTACAGAACAAAGAACAGTACTGCACAGGATCAGGCCCTTCGGCCCACAATGTCTGTGCCGAACACGAAGCCAAGTCCAACTCTTATCTGCCTGCACATGATCCATATCCCCTCCATTCCCGGCACATCCATGTGCCCATCCAAACGTCTTTTCAACGCCACATGAGGTGAGTCTTACCCAGATAATCATCCTTTAAAAAATATATATTTTTGCATGTCTTTCATTCATCTGTTCCATATCTCTCTATATCACCGTCTGTATCTCTCTCTCGAAGATAGACGCAAAAAGCTGGAGTAACTCAGCGGGTCAGGCAGCATCTCTGGAGAGAAGGAATGGGTGACGTTTCGGGTCGAGACCCTTCTTCAGACTAGTCAGGGATAAAGAGAGATATAGACGATGATGTAGAGAGATAAAGAACAATGAATGAAAGATACGCAAAAAAGCAACGATGATAGAGGAGACAGGCCGTTGCGAGCTGTTTGCTGGGTGAGAACGAGAAGCTGGTGCGACTTGGGTGGGGGAGGGATGGAGAGGGAGGGAATGCTGGGGCTACCTGAAGCTAAAGAAGTCAACGTTCATACCGCTGGGCTGTAAGCTGCCCAAGCGAAATATGAGATGCTGTTCCTCCAATTTGCGCTGGGCCTCACTCTGACAGTGGAGGAGGCCCAGGACAGAGAGGTCAGTGTGGGAGTGGGAGGGAGAATGAAAGAGTTCAGGCGGACGTTGTAATCAGAGATATCCGTACCTCGAGATGCAGAGTGACCGTCTTTCTCCGCAGAATCTGGAAGAGAAAGGAAAGAGTTTCACTTCATGCACCTCGGAGTGCTGGAGTAACTCAGCGGGCCAGGCGGCATCTCTGGAGAAAAAGGATGGGTGGCCTTTTGGGTCGGAACCTTTCTTCAGACTCCGAAGAAGACCGGAGACGGGTTCCCACCCGAGACGTCACACGTTCCCTTTTCCCCCAGAGATGCTGCCTGACCCGCTGAGTTACTCCAGCACTTTGTATCTGTCTTCGGTATAAGCCAGTACCTGCAGTTCCCTCCTAAGCCACAAGATGTTGCCCATTGCTGACCGGCAAAAAAAGCTTTTCACTGGACCTCGGTACAGGTGACAATAAACGAAACTAAACTAAACAGTTAAGGCGGTCAACCTGCAAACCTGGACGTCCTTTGGAATGTGGGAGGAAACCGGAGCACCCGGAGAAAACCCACGTGGTCACGGGGAGAACGTGCAAACTCCGTACAGACAGCAACCAAGGTCGGGATTGAACCCGGGTCTCCGGCGCTGTGAGGCAGCAACTCTACCACTGGAGAGATTTTGGATCAGATTAATTGCTCGATTAGTGGTCAACCTGTGTCGACCCTGTGAGCCTAAGGGGCAGTTTCCACACTGTATCTCTAAACTAAACTAAACTAAACCAGACTGTAAACTAAACTCTTTTTACGAGGATGTTGCCAGGACTAGAGGGTGTGAGCTACAGGGAGAGGTTGAGCAGGCTGGGTCTCTATTCCTTGGAGCGCAGGAGGATGAGGGGCGATCTTACAGAGGTGTACAAAATCACGAGAGGAATAGATCGGGTGGACGCACAGAGTCTCTTGCCCAGAGTCGGGGAATCGAGGACCAGAGGACATAGGTTCAAGGTGGAGGGGAAAAGATTTAATAGGAATCTGAGGGGTAACTTTTTCACACAGAGGGTGGTGGGTGTATGGAACGAGCTGCCAGAGGAGGTAGTTGAGGCTGGGACTATCCCAACGTTTAAGAAACAGTTAGACAGGTACATAGATAGGTCAGGTTTGGAGGGATATGGACCGAGCGCAGGCAGGTGGGACTAGTATAGCTGGGACATGTTGGCCGGTGTGGGCGAGTTGGGCCGAAGGGCCTGTTTCCACGCTGTATCACTCTGTGACTCTATGACCATAGCAGTTCACACTTCAGGGGAACTACCTTTAGTATCCGGCCCACTCTCGTTCTCGGCAGAGTCTGAAACAGAAGGAAGAGGGTTTCAGTTTCCCGAGCACACGGTGGGTTTTCCAAGACCCCCCTGTGACCCCCCCCCCCCCCCCGACACACTCGGCCCCGGGGTGGGAACGCTCCGCTCTCTCCGCGAAGGACCTTTGTCCCTTTTGGCGCGTTGGCAGCCCGACCTAGATGATCCGTACAGACAGCACCCGTTGTCGGGATCGAACCCGGGTCTCTGGCGCTGTGAGGCAGCACGTCTATCGCCCTGGCAACTCTCCCGGGGGCCCAATCGCTTATCGTGGTAGAGAGACCAGCTCTGTGCTCACTGTCCAAATCTGCTCCAAATAACGTCAGGCACGGTGGCGCGGCGGTAGAGTTGCCGCCTCACAGCGCCAGAGACACGGGTTCCATCCCGACCCGCGCTGCTGCCTGCGCGGAGTTTGCAGGTTCTCCCCGCGACCGCGTGGGTTCCCTCCGGGTGCTCCGGACTTCCTCCCGCACTCCAAAGTGACGTGCGGGCTCGTGGGTTAATCGGCTCTCTGTAAATTGCCCCCTGGTGCGTAGGGAGTGGACGAGAAGGTGGGATAAGGGGGAACTAGTGTGAGCGGGCGGGCTGGGTGGGCCAAAGCAGGCACGACAAGCTGGAGCAACTCAGCGGCTCCAGGCAGAATCTCTGGAGGAAAGGGGAGGGGACGCTGGCGTTTGGGGTCGAGACCCTCCTTCAGACGGGCCCCGACCCCCTGAACGTTGCCTGTCCCTTTCCTCCAGAGACGCTGCCTGTCCTGCTGAGTGGCCCCAGCTCGTTGTGTCTACCCTCCCTACACGCGCTGGGCCCCAGGACCTGTCTCCACGCTGTATCTCCAAAAAGCCCAACGTCTAAGTCCCCAGACAGAGAGATTCACCAACCATCGTCCTCTGTGGATCCGATCGGAATGACTTCCCTTCCGGCACTTTCCTTGGAATCTGGAAAAGAAAACGATGTTGGATTGTAAAATGGGAAGAGAGTGCAGGCCTCACACTGTTTCAAAGTGCACCTGTATTCCTGTTCACTCTGCAACGGTCCTGTTGAAAGACTGGAGCGACTAGGCTTGTATACACTGGAATGTAGAAGGATGAGAGGGGATCTTATCGAAACGTATAAGATTATTAAGGGGTTGGACATGTTAGAGGCAGAAAACATGTTCCCAATGTTGGGGGAGTCCAGAACAAGGGGCCACAGTTTAAGAATAAGGGGTAGGCCATTTAGAACTGAGATGAGAGAGTTGTGAATCTGTCGAATTCTCTGCCTCAGAAGGCAGTGGAGGCCAATTCTCTGAATGCATTCAAGAGAGAGCTGGATAGAGCTCTTAAGGATAGCGGAGTCAGGGGGTATGGGGAGAAGGCAGGAACGGGGTACTGATTGAGAATGATCAGCCATGATCACATTGAATGGCGGTGCTGGCTCGATGGGCCGAATGGCCTCCTCCTGCACCTATTGTCTATTGTCTATTGGAAAGGAGTGCTGAAAAAATCTGCAGATGCAGGTGTAAATCGAAGGTAGACACAAAATGCTGGTGTAACTCAGTGGGTCAGGCAGCAGCTCGGGAGGGAAGGAATGGGTGACGTTTCGGGTCTCGGACTTTGCCTCGGACTATCCTTGATCAGACCTTGCTGGCTTTACCTTGCACTAAACGTTAATCCCTTGTCTGAAGAAGGGTCTCGACCCGAAACGTCACCCATTCCTTCCCTCCCGAGATGCTGCCCGACCCGCTGAGTTACTCCAGCATTTTGCGTCTACCCACAGTATTGGAAACACCATTAACCATCTCCTGACGGTCTGGAGACCATCGCAACCAGGTGGACCTGTCCGCTAAGGGTCATTGTCGGTTAGATGTCTGTCCACTCTCCCGAAATCTCCACCCCTGGCACCCACATGGTCTTCCTGCTGTTTTGCAAAGCCGTTGTCCCTTGCCTTTGGCTACTGGAGTCGTAGAGTGACACAGCGTGGGACTGACCCTTGCCCTCACCGGCCAACATGTCCCAGCAGTACTAGTCCCACCTGCCCGCATTTGCCCCATACAGGCACATGGATAGGACAGGTTTGGAGGGATATGGACCAAGCGCAGGCAGTTGGGACTAGTGTAGCTGGGACACGCTGGCCGGTGTGAGCAAGTTGGGCTGAAGGGCCTGTTTCCACACTGTATCACTCTATGACTATGATTCTATGACATACGATGAGCGTTTGTTGGCACTGGGCCTGTACTCGCTGGAGTTTAGAAGGATGAGGGGGGACCTCATTGAAAGGTACTAAATAATGAAAGGCCTGGATAGAGTGGATGTGGAGAGGATGTTTCCACTGGTGGGAGAGTCTAGGACCAGAGGGCACAGCCTCAGAATTAAAGGACGTTCTTTTAGGAAGGAGACGAGGAGAAATTTATTTAGTCAGAGGGTGGTGAATCTGTGGAATTCTTTGCTGCAGAGGGGTGTGGAGGCCTAGTCGATAGATATTCTTTAAGGCGGAGGTAGATAGATTCTTGATCAGTGCGGGTGTCAGGGGTCATGGGGAGAGGGCAGGAGAATGGGGTTAGGAGGGAGAGACGGATCAGCCATGATTGAATGGCGGAGTGATGGGCCGAATGGGCCTAATTCTACTCCTATCCCTTCTGCCCCCGATCCCTAGAGAGTTAGACAAGGAACAGAGGGTATACTGACCGTCGACAGAACTCTCCGCAGAGTAGCTTGGCAGACCTGCAATAGAGAGAGGGGACAAGGAGCTTTCGTGAGTACCGGACAATCCGTGGACACGTTGGGTTCCCACAACGACAGCGGCCGATGATAACAAAGACACAACATTTTAATATTATTGAGTGGTCAAGCTTTAACTTGAAGAAAGCTTGAGTACTTACCTCAGGAGCCGCCCTTCAACATAGAAACATAGAAACATAGAAACATAGAAAATAGGTGCAGGAGTAGGCCATTTGGCCCTTTGAGCCTGCACCGCCATTCAATATGATCATGGCTGATCATCCAACTCAGTATCCCGTACCTGCCTTCTCTCCATACACCCTGATCCCTTTAGCCACAAGGGCCACATCTAACTCCCTCTTAAATATAGCCAATGAACTGGCCTCAACTACCTTCTGTGGCAGAGAATTCCACAGACTCACCACTCTCTGTGTGAAGAAATGTTTTCTCATCTCGGTCCTAAAAGACTTCCCCCTTATCCTTAAGCTGTGACCCCTGGTTCCGAACTTCCCCAACATCGGGAACAATCTTCCCGCATCTAGCCTCTCCAACCCCTTAAGAATTTTATATGTTTCTATAAGATCCCCCCTCAGTCTTCTAAATTCCAGCGAGTACAAGCCGAGTCTATCCAGTCTTTCTTCATATGAAAGTCCTGCCATCCCAGGAATCAATCTGGTGAACCTTCTCTGTACTCCCTCTAAGGCTAGAATGTCTTTCCTCAGATTAGGAGACCAAAACTGTACGCAATACTCCAGGTGTTGGAGTATTATAATACTCAACGAAGCACACATTAAACGACAACATTGAACACGCAAGTATTGGATCAAAATGGCGATGTTTATTTTATGGGATAGGTGTCTGAAATTCAGCCAAAGCGGTACACGGTAGCGCGACAATTTGAACGAAACTTGTTACTGCGTGATCCCTCACACCGCAGGCCAATGGCGAGTAAGGTGTCCCTAAAAGGTGTGCTATCGTGTACCGTTTTTGCTGAATTTCAGGAACACACACACACATATATATATATATATATGTGTATACAAGATGAGATTTTTAGTAATATACTAGACCAAAGACGTACAGGTTTGTAGGTTAATTGGCTGGGTAAATGTAAAAATTGTCCCTAGTGGGTGTAGGATAGTGTTAATGTGCGGGGATCGCTGGGCGGCACGGACCCGGTGGGCCGAAGGGCCTGTTTCTGTGCTGTATCTCTAAATCTAAGACCAAGTGGATCGTTGGGCCCAAACCTCTCGTGCATTGGTGCAGCACCCTCTCCGCTCCGCCCTCCCTTCCACCCCCCTCCCTCCCTCACCCCTCCCCTCCCCCCTCCTTTCCCACTCCCTCCCCTTCCCCTCCCCCCA
>NC_135992.1:5504798-5527298 GCF_053455715.1 Rhinoraja longicauda
CGAACGCGCACACACACACGCGTACACATGCATGCACACACACGCATGCACGCACGCACGCACGCACACACACGCATGCACACACACACACGCATGCACGCACGCACGCACGCACACACACACACATGCATGCACACGCACACACGCATGCACGCACGCACGCACGCACGCACACACATGCACACACGCACGCACGCATATGCACGCATGCATGCACACACCAATGCACACACGCACACACGCGCACGCATGCAAGCATGCACACACACACACACACACACGCACGCACGTAGCCCATACTGTTCCCCCAACACACTGATCACACTGCGAGAGTCATAGCGAACGGCGGGTTTTGCTTACTAAAATGGCGGCCGTTACGCTCCTTTGCGTACTACACTTCAGTATGGGTGATTTCGACGGAGTGGTCCATTTTGCTCCTCTAGTATCTTTGCTCCACACCTCCAGCACCCGGCCCACCCTTACCGTCCCTCCTTACTCCCCCCCTCACACCACACACACACACCGCCCGTCTCCGGCCCTCCACCCACCCCCTAAGCCTGCCACCCCAGACCTCGACAGGTCCTCTGGCTCCCCCCACCCCCTTCCCTTCCACTGATTCCCACCTACACTCCCCTCCTCTCTCCTCCCCCCCACCTTTATCCCCTTCCACAACCCTAGTCGTTCAACCAGTTCCACAGTTCTCCACCTTGTATCCCCATTGAGATCACACCTTCCCCGGCCAACAATGGGCCTACCTGAGGCTGGTCCCGGCCTCCTGGCTGCACTTCACTTCTCACCCACCACCCTCGTCTTTGGACACCCCTGTGCGTGGGGGGGGGTTGGCCCTGAAGACGTCCTGGTTGGGTTTAGCTTCTGGGCCCGGCCAAGCTGGCCGTCCGCGAGTCACGGCGCCAGGTGGAAGATGGCCGTGCCCGAGCCGGCTGCCCGCCCCTTTTCCCGGGGGGATTCGTCCGCCCGCGCCCGGGTGGGGTTAGAGAGGGACCGCGCGCTGTCCAGGGGCGCACTGGGGGGTTCCCGGGACCGCTGGGCACCGCGGGAGGTGAAACGCATCCCGGACAAGGAGCGTAACACAGTTGTATCAGAAAATAACTGCAGATGCTGGTTCAAAATGGTGGAGTAACTCAGCGGGACAGGCAGCATCTCGGGAGAGAAGGAATGGGTGACGTTTCGGGTCGAGACCCTTCTTCAGACTGATGACATCAGTCTCAACCCGAAACGTCACCCATTCCTTCTCTCCCGAGATGCTGCCTGACCCGCTGAGTTACTCCACCATTTTGTGTCTAACATAGTTCTCTAGTAGTTCATTTAGTACATTTATTAGTCTTGTATCATGGTGGTGGGTTTTTGTTTTGATTTATTGTATTGTAAATATTATTTTTTAATAATTGAATTAATTTTTTTGGTTTAAAATAAACGTCGGGCCTAGCGGGACACCACCAAGCCTGAGGTCAGTCATGGCCGACCTTTGTTTGTCCTGGTCTTTTCACGCCTCTAGCTTTCCCCCCCCCCCTTTCCCCCCTCTACTTTCAGCCCGAAGGAAGGGGGTCTCGACCCCTGAAATATCACTCGTCCATTTTCTCCAGAGAAGCCGCCTGACCCGCAGTCACTCCAGCACTTTGTGCCTACCTTTGGTATAAGCCAGCACCTGCGGTTCCTTGTTCCTACAAAGTGCAGACGCTGGTTTACAAACAAGGGGCCACAGTTTAAGAATAAGGGGTAGGCCATTTAGAACTGAGATGAGGAAAAACTTTTTCAGTCAGAGAGTTGTGAATCTGTGGAATTCTCTGCCTCAGAAGGCAGTGGAGGCCAATTCTCTGAATGCATTCAAGAGAGAGCTGGATAGAGCTCTTAAGGATAGCGGAGTCAGGGGGTACGGGGAGAGGGCAGGAACGGGGTACTGATTGAGAATGATCAGCCATGATCACATTGAATGGCGGTGTGTACAGGCTCGAAGGGCCGAATGGCCTCCTCCTGCACCTATTGTCTATTGTCTATTGTCTAAAAGAGAAAAAAAAGACGCAAAGTGCTGGAGTGACTCAGAGGGTCAGGCGGCATCTCTGGAGGGAAAGGATGGCCGATGTTTCGGGTCGAGACCCTTCTACAGTCTGGATATTCAACTGCATAGATTGTCCCTCCCCCCCCCACCCAATCCCTCCCACAAAGGTGACCTGACTAGTGCTTCAGAAACAAGTAAATAAGGTGGCGCAGCGGTAGAGTTGCTTACAGCTCTTACAGCTCCAGAGACCCGGGTTCCATCCCGACTACGGGTGCTGCCTGTACGGAGTTTGTACGTTCTCCCCGTGACCTGCGTGGGTTTTCTCCGAGACCTTCGGTTTCGTCCCACGCTCCAAAGACGTGCACGTTTGTAGGTTAATTGGCCTGGTATAAATGTAAATTGTCCCTAGTGGGTGTAGGTTAGTGTTAATGTGCGGGGATCGCTGGTCGGCGCGGACCCGGTGGGCCGAAGGGCCTGTTTCCGCGCTGTATCGCTAATCGAAACTAAAGATGGCGCCAAAAAGCTGGAGTAACTCAGCGGGTCAGGCAGCATCTCTGGAGAGAGGGAATGGGCCATAGAAACATAGAAAATAGGTGCAGGAGTAGGCCATTCGGCCCTTCGAGTCTGCACCGCCATTCAATATGATCATGGCTGATCATCCAACTCAGTATCCCGTACCTGCCTTCTCTCCATACCCCCTGATCCCTTCAGCCACAAGGGCCACATCTAACTCCCTCTTAAATATAGCCAATGAACTGGCCTCAACTACCTTCTGTGGCAGAGAATTCCACAGATTCACCACTCTCTGTGAAAAAAAACTTTCTCTTCTCGGTCCTAAAAGATTTCCCCCTTACCCTTAAAGGGTCGAGACCCTTCTTCAGACTGAGAGTCAGGGGGGAGAGGGAGACACAGAGATATGGAAGGGTAAGGTGTGAAAATGGCAGATCAAAGGGGACGTTGGTCAAGGAAATGTAGAATGGCTCATTGCTGGCGAAGGGGAAGGTGACAATGAGGCATACAAGCAGTAATATTTAATCAGGAGGACAGTGGAACTAGTCGGATAACTAGGGTGGGAGAGGGACGGAGAGAGAGGGAGAGCAAGGGTTATCTGAAGTTAGAGAAGTCAATGTTCGTACCGCTGGGGTGTAAGCTGCCCAAGCGAAATATGAGGTGCTGTTCCTCCAATTTGCGCTGGGCCTCACTCTGACAGTGGAGGAGGCCCAGGACAGAAAGGTCAGTGTGGGAATGAGAGGGGGAGTTAAAGTGTTTAGTTCAGTTTAGTTTGGTTTAGAGATACAGCGCGGAAACAGGGTCTTCGGCCCACTGAGTCCACGATCCCTGGTCGGCGCCGACCAGCGATCCCCGCGTACAAACACTGTCCGACACACGCCAGGGACAATTTCCCTTTACACCAATTAACCTACAAACCTGCGCGACTTTGGAGCGTGGGAGGAAACCGAAGATCTCGGAGAAAACCCACGCAGGTCACGGGGAGAACGTGCAAACTCCGTACAGACGGCGCCCGTGGTCGGGATCGAACCCGGGTATCTCCGGCGCTGTAAAGCAGCAACTCTACCCGCTGTGCCACCGTGCCATGGAGAAATAAATGGGTGAATGATGTGCAGGTTTGTAGATTAATTGGCTTGGCATAATTGTAAATGAGCCCTAGTGTATGTAGGGTAGTGTAAGTGTGTGGGGATCGCTGGTCGGCACAGACTTGGTGGGCCGAAGGGCCTGTTTCCGCGCTGTATCTCTAAACGAAACTAAACTATAGGGTGGCAGAGGTTTAAGAAAATAACTGCTGATGCTGGTACAAATCGAAGGTATTTATTTCACAAAATGCTGGAGTAACTCAGCAGGTCAGGCAGCATCTCGGGAGAGAAGGAATGGGTGACGTTTCGGGTCGAGACCCTTCTTCAGACTGAAGAAGGGTCTCGACCCGAAACGTCACCCATTCCTTCTCTCCTGGGATGCTGCCTGACCTGCTGAGTTACTCCAGCATTTTGTGAAATAAATACCTTTGGGTGGCAGAGGTGATCTGATGGCTGGCATAGACGTGATGGGCGGAACAGTGCGGGAGCTGGTAGAGCCATTGGCCTCACTTTGCCAACGAACTGGGTTTCGATCATGAGCTTATGCCTGTCCAAATTCTTAGTCTAGAATCACAGCGCAGAAACAGGCCCTTTCGCCCACCGGGTCCGCGCCGACCAGCGATCCCCGCACACACTAACACTATCCTACACACACTGGGGACAATTTACCCACACACCAAGCCAATTAACCTACAAGCCTGGACGTCTTTGGAGTGTGGGAGGAAACCGAAGATCTCGGAGAAAACCCACGCGGGTCACGGGGAGAACGTGCAAACTCCGTGCAGACGGCGCCCGTAGTCAGGATCGAACCCGAGTCTCCGGCGCTGCATTCGCTGTAAGGCAGCAACTCTACCGCTGCTCCACCGTGGCCGAAATGTCTTTTGAAAGGCGTCATCTTATCGGACTCAATAACTCCCTGCGGCAACTCATCTCAGATACGGACCGACTCTTCTGAGTTAGAAAGTTGCTCCTGAGTCCCTCTTAAACCTCTCCCCGCTCAAAAGCATACGCCAATGGCCGAATGGTGAAAGGCCTGGATAGAGTGGATGTGGAGAGGATGTTTCCACTAGTGGGAGAGTCTAGGCCTAGAGGTCATCACCTCAGAATTAAAGGACATTCCTTTAGGGAGGAGATGAGGAGGAATTTCTTTAGTCACAGGGTGGTGAATCTGTGGAATTCATTGCCACAGAAGGCTGTGGAGGCCAAGTCAGTGTGTGTATATGTGTGGGCGTGTGCGTGTGTGTATATGTGTATAAATGTGTGTGTGTGCGTGCGCGTGTGTGTGTGTATGTTTGTATATGTGTATATGTGTGTGTGTGTATACATGTGTGTGTGTGCGTGTGTGTAATGTGTGTATGTTTGTATGTTTGTATGTGTGTGTGTATGTGTGTGTGTGTGTGTGTGTGTGTGCGCATGTGTATGTTTGTATATGTGTATATGTGTGTGTGTGTATACATGTGTGTGTGCGCGTGTGTGTAATGTGTGTATGTTTGTATGTGTGTGTGTGTGTAAGTGAGTGTGTATGTATGTTTGTGTGTGTGTGTGTGTGTGTTTGTGTGTGTTTGTGTGTGTGTGTGTTTGTGTGTGTTTGTATGTGTGTGTGTATGTGTGTGTGTGTGTGTGTGCGCATGTGTATGTTTGTATATGTGTATATGTGTGTGTGTATACATGTGTGTGTGCGCGTGTGTGTAATGTGTGTATGTTTGTATGTGTGTGTGTGTGTGTAAGTGAGTGTGTATGTATGTTTGTATGTGTGTGTGTGTGTGTGTGAGCAAGTGTGTGTGAGTAAGTGTGTGTGCATGTGTGTGTGTTTGTATATATGTTTGTTTGTATGCATGTGTATGTATGTGTGTGTCTATGTGTATGTCTGTATATGTGTGTGTATGATTATATTTGTATATGTGTGTGTGTGTATGTATGTGTATGTTTGTATATGTGTGTATTCATATGTGTATGTGTGTGTGCGTATGTATGTGCGTGTGTTTGTATCTGTGTGTGTATGTGTATGTTTGTATATGTGTGTGTGTATATGTTTGTATATGTGTGTGCATATGTGTGTGTGTGCGCGTAAGTATGTGTGTGTGTTTGTATATGTGTGTGTGTATGTGTATGTTTGTATATGTGTGTGCATGTGTGTGTGTATGTATGTGTGTATGTGTGTATGTGTGTATGTGTGTGTGTATGCGTGTGTGATAAACACATACACACACACACACATGCACACACACATACACACGCGCGCGTGTACACACATACATACACACATATACAAATACACACGCACATATACAAATATACACACACACATATACACACGCGCGTGTACACACATACATACACATACACATATACAAATATATACACACACATATGCACACATACGCACACACATACACACATATACAAATATATACACACACATATGCACACATACACACACACACACACACACACATATACAAATATACACACACACACATGCACACATACACACACCCACACACGCACACATACATACGCACGCACACATACACACACATGCACACGTACACGCACATGCACACACAAGCACACACACGCACACGCACACGTACATGCACACACACACACACACACACGCGCACACCTATGTGTGTATGTAATGCTCCCCCTCCTGCCCATCAGGGCTGGCCACTGCGTGGTACACGGCATGATTCAGTAGCCTGGCAAGTGTTGCTCCACTGCCTGGGTAAACACCAGGGCCCCCACCACCGGCCCAGGTGGCTGGCAGACGGTGACAATTGGCCAGCTCCCTGGGGTGTCTGCGTGGGCTCCTGGATGTGGTGGAGGACAGGGCTGCTTAGTAACGCAGCTGGGAAATAGAATAGGTCTGTTAACTGTGCACCTTGTGACCAGGAGCCTGTGTACACAGAGGCTGCTGCTGTTATTAATATACAATGTGGGTGGAATTACATCACTGTGCCAGACGCTATTTAGACCCCATCAGACTGAAGAAGGATCTCAACCCGAAACGTCACCCCTTCCTTCTCTCCAGAGATGCTGCCCGACCCGCTGAGTTACTCCAGCACTTTGGAGGGCATCTACAACACACGAAAAGCCACCAGCATCCACAAAGACTCCTCACTCCCCTGCAACAGTCTGTTCGAACTCCTACCATCGGGCAGACAATACAAGGCCTTCTACGCCCGCACCTCCAGACTCAGGGACAGCTTCATCCCCAGGGCCATAGCTGCCATGAACCGATCCGTCTGAGCCGGATGGTCACAACGCACAGTGAACCGGCACAGATCTACTTGCACTTTACTCTGTTTAAAACTGTTCTAATTTGTTTCATTGGGTTGTTTAAATTAATACTGACTAGCTAATTAATTTATTGCATCGTATGGGAGGTGCATTCCCAATCTCGTTGTACCCCTGTACAATGACAATAAAGATATATTGTATTGTATTGTATTGTATTGTGCCTATCTTCGGTTTAAACCAGCATCTGCAGTTCCTTCCCACCCAGTAGGCTCCTACTTGTCAGAGTCTGAAGAAGGGTCTCGACCCGAAACATCACCCATTCCTTCTCTCCCGAGATGCTGCCTGACCTGCTGAGTTACTCCAGCTTTTTGTGAATAAATGTCAGAGTCTTAGACCTGGCCTCAATGCCTCGACCTGAAACGTCACCCATTCCTTCTCTCCAGAGATGCTGCCCGTCCCGCTGAGTTACTCCAGCACTCTGTGTGCTGAGATGGGGATTAGAGAGTGGCGCTCACTCTCACGGGGAAGGGTTGAGGACGTAGCAGCGATGAAGATGGATGAAACACGAAACACGGGCGGCACGGTGGCGCAGCGGTAGAGCTGCTGCCTCACAGCGCCAGAGACCCGGGTTCCATCCCGACTACGGGCGCTGTCTGTACGGAGTTTATACACTGGAATTTAGAAGGATGAGAGGAGGTCTTAGCGAAACGTATAAGGTTATTAAGGGGTTGGACACGTTAGAGGCAGGAAACATGTTCCCAATGTTGGGGGAGTCCAGAACCAGAGGCCACAGTTTAAGAATAAGGGGTAGGCCATTTAGAACTGAGATGAGGAAAAACTTTTTCAGTCAGAGAGTTGTGAATCTGTGGAATTCTCTGCCTCAGAAGGCAGTGGAGGCCAATCCTCTGAATGCATTCAAGAGAGAGCTGGATAGAGCTCTTAAGGATAGCGGAGTCAAGGGGTATGGGGAGAAGGCAGGAACGGGGTACTGATTGAGAATGATCAGCCACGATCACATTGAATGGTGGTGCTGGCTCGAAGGGCCGAATGGCCTCCTCCTGCACCTATTGTCTATTGACCTGCGTGGGTTTTCGCCGAGATCTTCGGTTTCCTCCCACACTCCAAAGACGTGCAGGTTTGTTAGGTTAATTGGCTTGGTGTATGTGTAAATTGACCCCAGCGTGTGTAGATTAGTGTTAGTGTGCGGGGATTGCTGGTCGGCGTGGACTCGGTGGGCCGAAGGGCCTGATTCTCCAAAATCTAAAGGAGTTGAGAAGGAACTTCTCAATTCTCAACTGGGGCAGCACGGTGGCGCAGCGTTAGAGTTGTGGCCTTACAGCGCTTGCAGCGCCAGAGACCCGGGTTCGATCCCGACTACGGGCGCTGTCTGTGCTGAGTTTGTACGTTCTCCCCGTGACCTGCGTGGGGTTTCTCCGGTTTCCTCCCACACTCCGAAGACTTACAGGTTTGTAGGTTAATAGACAATAGACAATAGGTGCAGGAGGAGGCCATTCGGCCCTTTGAGCCAGCACCACCATTCAATGTGATCATGGCTGATCATTCTCAATCAGTACCCCGTTCCTGCCTTCTCCCCATACCCCCTGACTCCGCTATCCTTAAGAGCTCTATCCAGCTCTCTCTTGAAAGCATCCAGAGAATTGGCCCCCACTGCCTTCTGAGGCAGAGAATTCCACAGATTCACAACTCTCTGACTGAAAAAGTTTTTCCTCATCTCCGTTCTAAACGGCCTACCCCTTATTCTTAAACTGTGGCCCCTGGTTCTGGACTCCCCCAAAATTGGGAACATGTTTCCTGCCTCTAACGTGTCCAACCCGTTAATAATCTTATACGTTTCGATAAGATTCCCCCTCATCCTTTTAAATTCCAGTGTATACAAGCCTAGTCGCTCCAGTCTTTCAACATACGACAGTCCCGCCATTCCGGGTATTAACCTAGTGAACCTATGCTGCACGAGTTGGCATGGTGTCATTGTAAATTGCACCTAGTCTGTGTAGGGTAGTGTTAGTGTGCGGGGATCGCTGGTCGGTGTGGACACGGTGGGCCGAAGGGCCTGTTTCCGTGCTGTAACACTGAGGTCTAAAGGAACTGAGAGGGAACTTCTCAATGGAGGATCAGGAGTCATTAATAAAATGGCTGGACAACTTCCAGGGAGAGGTGACTGGTATTCTTTGCGCATTGATTAATGTAATCAGAGCTTCTAACATTCACCACTGGCACTCAGCTAATGGGATACCTTTGCAGATCAGACTCTGGAGTTTAACCTTGAAGATAAAAGAGTCATAGAGACATAGAGTGGAAACAGGTCCTTCAGCCCAACTTGCCCACACCGGCCAACATGTCCCAGTGACACTAGTCCCACCTGCCCGCACTTGATCCATATCCCTCCAAACCAGTCCAATCCATGTACCTGTCTAAATGTTTCTTAAACGATGGGATAGTTTTGGTCTCCAAATTTGAGGAAGAATATTCTTGCTATTGAGGGCGTGCAGCGTAGGTTCACTAGGTTAATTCCCGGAATGGCGGGACTGTCGTATGTTGAAAGACTGGAGCGACTAGGCTTGTATACACTGGAATTTAAAAGGATGAGATGGGATCTTATCGAAACCGATAAGATTATTAAGGGGTTGGACACGTTGGAGGCAGGAAACATGTTCCCAATGTTGGGGGAGTCCAGAACCAGGGGCCACAGTTTAAGAATAAGGGGTGGGCCATTTAGAACGGAGATGAGGAAAAACTTTTTCAGTCAGAGAGTTGCGAATCTGTGGAATTCTCTGCCTCAGTAGGCAGTGGAGGCCAATTCTCTGAATGCATTCAAGAGAGAGCTAGATAGAGCTCTTAAGGATAGCGGAGTCAGGGGGTATGGGGAGAAGGCAGGAACGGGGTACTGATTGTGAATGATCAGCCATGATCACATTGAATGGCGGTGCAGGCTCGAAGGGCCGAATGGCCTACTCCTGCACCTATTGTCTATTGTCTATTGTCCCAGCCTCAACTACCTCCTCTTGTTCCATACACCCACCACCCTCTGTGTGAAAACGTTACCCCCCAGATTCCTATTAAATCTTTTCCCCCTCACCTTGAACCTATGTCCTGTGGTCCTCAATTCCCCTACTCTGGGCAAGAGACTCTGTGTGCATCTACCCGATCTATTCCTCTCATGATTTTGTACACCTCTGTAAGATCTCCCCTCATCCTCCTGCGCTCTAGGGAATAGAGACCCAGCCTGCTCAACCTCTCCCTGTAGCTCTGGCCCTCAAAGTGTGAAAAAAATTGCATATAGAATTGGAGGAAAAAAGGTGATAAATGTCAGGAGAAAGGGTACTGAGGAGAGAAAGGAGGAATGTTGCACAGTAAAACTCCGAAAGATCGAGATACATCGTGGTGTAAGAAAATAACTGCAGATGCTGGTACAAATCGAAGGTATTTATTTCACAAAATGCTGGAGTAACTCAGCGGGTCAGGCAGCATCTCAGGAGAGAAGGAATGGGTGACGTTTCGGGTCGAGACCCTTCTTCAGTCTGATTAGAGATACAGCGCGGAAACAGGCCCTTCGGCCCACCGAGTCCCTGCCGACCGGCGATCCCAGCACACTAACACTATCCCACACACACACCAGGGACAATTTTCAATTTTTTTCGGACTTACCAACCTGCACGTCTTTGGGGTGCGGGAGGAAACCGGAGCGCCCGGAGAAAACCCACGAGTGTCACGGGGAGAATGTACAAACTCCGTGCAGACAGCACCCGTAGTCGGGATCGAACCCGGGTCTCTGGCGCTGTGTGTCAGCAACTCTACTGCCGCGTACGTTCATATGTCTTGGACAATAGACAATAGAAAATAGGTGGAGGAGAAGGCCATTCGGCCCCTCGAGCTAGCACCGCCATTCAATGTGATCATGGCTGATCATTCTCAATCAGTACCCCGTTCCTGCCTTCTCCCCATACCCCCTGACTCCGCTATCCTTAAGAGCTCTATCTAGCTCTCTCTTGAATGCAATCAGAGAATTGGCCTCCATTGCCTTCTGAGGCAGAGAATTCCACAGATTCACAACTCTCTGACTAAAAACGTTTTTCCTCATCTCAGTTCTAAATGGCCTACCCCTTATTCTTAAACTGTGGCCCCAGGTTCTGGACTCCCCCAACATTGGGAACATGTTTCCTGCCTCTAACGTGTCCAACCCCTTAATCATTTTATACGTTTCGATAAGATCCCCTCTCATCCTTCTAAATTCCAGTGTATACAAACCTAGTCGCTCCAGTCTTTCAACATATGACAGTCCCGCCAATCCGGGAATTAACCTAGTAAACCTACGCTGCACGCCCTCAATAGCAAGAATATCCTTCCTCAAATTTGGAGACCAAAACTGCACACAGTACTCCAGGTGCGGTCTCACTAGGGCCCTGTACAACTGCAGAAGGACCTCTTTGCTCCTATACTCAACTCCTCTTGTTATGAAGGCCAACATTCCATTGGCTTTCTTCACTGCCTGCTGTACCTGCATGCTTCCTTTCAGTGACTGATGCACTAGGACACCCAGATCACGTTGTACGTCCCCTTTTCCTAACTTGACACCATTCAGATAATAATCTGCCTTCCTATTCTTACCACCAAAGTGGATAACCTCACACTTATCCACATTAAACTGCATCTGCCATGCATCCGCCCACTCACACAACCTGTCCAAGTCATCCTGCAACCTCATAGCATCTTCCTCACAGTTCACACTGCCACCCAGCTTTGTATCATCGGCAAATTTGCTAATGGTACTTTTAATCCCTTCTGCTTACGAGCAGAATTAGGCCATTCGGCCCATCAAGTCTACTCCACCATTCAATCATGGATGATCTAGCTCTTCCTGCCTTCTCCCCGTTACCCCTGACACCCGCACTAATCAAGAATGTGCCGTTCCCCCCTTCAAAATATCCACTGACTTGGCCTCCACAGCCGTCTGTGGCAATGAATCCCACAGATTCACCACCCTCTGACTAAAGAAATTCCTCCTCATCTCCTTCCTAAAGGTACGTCCTTTAATTCTGAGGCTGTGCCCTCTGGCCCTAGACTCTCCCACTAGTGGAAACATCCTCTCCACATCCACTCTATCTAAGCCTTTCGCTATTTGTTAAGTTCAATGATAATAGTCAATAGACAATAGACAATAGGTGCAGGAGGAGGCCATTGGGCCCTTCGAGCCAGCACCGCCATTCAATGTGATCATGGCTGATCATTCTCAATCAGTACCCCGTTCCTGCCTTCTCCCCATACCCCTGACTCCGCTATCCTTAAGAGCTCTATCTAGCTCTCTCTTGAATGCATTCAGAGAATTGGCCTCCACTGCCTTCTGAGGCAGAGAATTCCACATCCCCCCTCATCCTTCTAAAGTCCAGCGAGTACAGGCCCAGTGCCATCAAACGCTCGTTAAATGTTAACCCACTCATCCCATGTCCAAACTCACCTTTATTTCACAATATTATTTAGAAGTTCTGTGGAATTCTCTGCCTCAGAAGGCAGTGGAGGCCAATTCTCTGAATGCATTCAAGAGAGAGCTAGATAGAGCTCTTAAGGATAGCGGAGTCAGGGGGTATGGGGAGAAGGCAGGAACGGGGTACTGATTGAGAATGATCAGCCATGATCACATTGAATGGCAGTGCTGGCTCGAAGGGCCGAATGGCCTCCTCCTGCACATATTGTCTATTGTCTATTGTCTATAAATTGCATAGAAATGTGATACATTTATCGGCATATCCAGTAAATCTTGCCCATATCCCTCTAAAACATTCCTAACCACGTACTTGGTCAAGTGTCCTTTAAATGGTGTTATATAGAGCCGTGCTGAACTGCTATCTGCCTCTTTGGTGACCCTCGGACTATCTTTGATCGGACTTTGCTGGCTTTATCTTGCACCAAACGTTATTCCCTTACACTGTGAACGGCTCAATTGTAATCACGTATTGTCTTTCCGCTGACTGGTTAGCGCGCAGCAAAAGCTTTTCACTGTACCTCAGACCACGGGACAATAAACTAGGCTGAACTGAACTGAAATGAACTAGCTCCTCTGGCAGTTTGTTCCATACACCCACCCACCAGCCTCTGTGTGAAAAAGTAGCCCCTCAGATTCGTATTACCTCTTGGCCATCTCACCCAAGTCAGTCGCACTTATTCGCTCTCCGCAGATGCTGCCCGACCTGCTGAGTGTTTTCACATTTTGGTTTTTACTTTATTTCAGACGTTCAGCATCTGTAGGGTTAATTTTTGCGGTCGCCTACATACCGAGGGGTCAGCTCAAGAATTGCAAAGGAAGGAACTGCAGATGCTGGTTTACACCGAAGGTGGACTCAAAGCGCTGGAGTAACTCAGCGGGTCGGGCAGCATCTGTGGAGAAAAACGTTGGGTGACGTTTGGGGCCGGTAGTCTGACCAATCTGAAGAAGGGTCCCGACCCAAAGCATCACCTCTCTACTCCCCCCGACATCTCCTCGTAGAACATAGACAGGGGCGCAGCGGGTAGAGCTGCTGCCTCACGGCGCCAGAGACCCCGGTTCGATCCTGACTACCGGTGCTGTCTGTGCGGAGTTTGTGCGTTCTCCCCGCGACCGCGTGGGATTTTAGTTTAGTCTAGTTTAGAGATACAGCGCGGAAGTAGGCCCTTCGGCCCACCGTGTCCGCGCCGACCAGCGATCCCCGCACACTAACACTATCCTCCACACACACTAGGGACAATTTCACGTTTATACCGAGCCAATTAACTGACAAACCTGTACGCCTTTGGAGTGTGGGAGGAAACCGAAGATCTCGGAGAAAACCCACGCAGTCACGGGGAGAACGTACAAACTCCGTACGGACAGCACCCGTAGTCAGGATCGAACCCGGGTCTCCGGCGCTGTTAGCGCTGTGAGGCAGCAACTCTACCGCCGCGCCACCGTGACGCCCATTTGTCCGGCTGCTCCGGTTGCTCCCCCCACACGACCCAAAGACGTGCAAAGATCTAGAGTCCGAAGAAGGGTCCCGACCCGCAACGACGCCCGCCCTCTGTCTCCAGAGACGCCGCCTGTCCCGCTGAGTTACTCCGGCCCTTTTTTTTGCGCCTATCTTCAAGGAATGTGAGGCAGGAAACTAGGGGGAGGATCGGCACAAACAATTATTCTGTCATCCTCCAACATGAAGCAAGATGGGATTAAAACCGGTGCCAGGGTAAGATGCAGCAGGTATTTATAGAGGAAATATTAACCACAACTGGCCCGGTGCTGTGATCTGAATCCTCCCACACGTTGACTCACCAATGACCAGCTCGGGAAAATGTCGGGAAAAGCAGAGTAAATAATCATCAAAGGATATTGTATCCACGGCCGGCAGGGTAAGGCCAATGTATAACCTGCAGGGTCCGAGCGTCAGCAGCTAAACAGGGCCACCGAGTCCTCTCAGGCCTCAGACAGCGGACATCACATCTACGGTTGCCAACTGTCCCGTATTAGCCGGGACATCCCGTATTTTGGGCTAAATTGGTTGGTCCTGTACAGGACCACCTTTGTCCCGTATTAGGCCCGGGGGGGGCTGTAGGCCTGGACAGTGTAGGCCCAGACAGTGTAGGCCCGGTCAGTGTAGGCCCGGACAGTATGGGCCCGGACAGTATAGGCCCGGACACTGTAGGCACGGGCACTGTAGGCCCGGACAGTGTAGGCCCGGACAGTGTAGGCCAGGACAGTGTAGGCCCGGGCACTGTAGGCCTGGACAGTATGGGCCCGGACAGTATAGGCCCGGACACTGTAGGCCCGGACACTGTAGGCCCGGACAGTATAGGCCCGGACAATGTAGGCCCGGACAGTGTAGGCCCGGGGGCCGCTGTAGGCCCAGACAGTGTAGGCCCGGACAGTGTAGGCCAGGACAGTGTAGGCCCGGGCACTGTAGGCCCGGGGGCCGCAGTAGGCCCGGACAGTGTAGGCTCGGACAGTGTCTGCCCGGACAGTGTAGTCTAACGGAGTGTGTTCGGGGAGTGTGTTCGCCGACTGGAGGTTGCGTAGCAACCCGCCTCCCGGCCCGGGCGGCCGCCATTGGTGGAGCGGGAGCACGTGGCCGCTGGCTGGGTGAGGTCACGCGGTGCACGGTGGGGGGGGGGGGGGTAGGGGTAGGGGGGGTGACGTCACCTTTTGTCCCTTATTTGGGAGTTAGAAAGTTGGAAACCCTAGTCATATCTGACGTTATACACAAAAAGCTGGAGCAACTCAGCGGGACAGGCAGCATCTCCGGAGAGAAGGAATGGGTGACGTTTCATAAAGTCATAAGTTGTAGGAGCAGAATCAGGCCATTTAGCCCATAAGCTCCACTCCGCCATTCAACCGTGGCTGATCTATCTCTCCCTCCCAACCCCCTTCTCCTGCCTTAACCCCTGACACCTATACTAATCAAGAATCCATCTATCTAGAGTCATAGTCAGAGTGATACAGTGTGGAAACAGGCCCTTCGGCCCAACATGCCCACACCGGCCAACGTGTCCCATCTCTGCCTTAAAAATATCCATTGGCTTGGCCTCCACAGCCTTTTTCCTTCTCAGTCCTAAATGGCCTACCCCTTATTCTTAAACTATGGCCCCTGGTTCTGGACTCCCCCAACATCGGGGAACATTTTTCCTGCACCTAGCCTGTCCAATCCCTTAAGAATTTTATGTGTTTCTATAAGTGTGCAGTTCTGGTCGCCAAATTATAGGAAGGATGTCGACAAAATGGAGAGGGTACAGAGGAGATTTACTAGAATGTTGCCTGGGTTTCAGCACTTAAGCTACAGAGAGAGGTTGAACAGGTTGGGTCTTTATTCTTTGGAGCATAGAAGGTTGAGGGGGACTTGATAGAGGTTTTTAAAATTTTAAGAGGGTCGGACAGAGTTGACGTGGGTAGGCTTTTCCCCTTGAGAGTGGGGAAGATTCCAACAAGGGAACATAACTTTAGAATTGAGGGACAAAAGTTTAGGGGTAACATGAGGGGTAACTTCTTTACTCAGAGGGTGGTGGCTGTATGGAATGGGTTTCCGGTGGAAGTGGTGGAGGCAGGCTCGATTTTATTATTTAAGAGTAAATTGGATAGGTATATGGATGAGAGGGGATTAGATGGTTATGGTCTGAGAGCAGGTAGATGAGACTAGGTCAGGGAGAGTGGTCGGCGTGGACTGGTAGGGCCGAACGGGCCTGTTTCCATGCTGTAGTTGTTATATGGTTATATGGTTATAAGATCCCCTCTCATCCTTCTAAATTCCAGTGAAAAAATGGGGAAATTGAGACGAGGAAAAACGTTTTCACCCAGAGAGTTGTGAATCGGTGGAATTCTCTGCCACAGAAGGCAGTGGAGGCCAATTCACTGGATGTTTTCAAGAGAGAGTTAGATTTAGCTCTCAGGCCCAATGGAATCAAGGGATATGGGGGAGAAGGCAGGAGCAGGGTACTGATTTTGGATGATGAGCCTTTGATTTTTTTAGATTTAGATTTAGAGATACAGCGCGGAAACAGGCCCTTCGGCCCATCGGGTCCGCGTCGCCCAGCGATCCCCGCACACTAACACTATCCTACACCCACTAGGGACAATTTTTTACATTTTGCCCAGCCAATTAACCTACAAACTTGCACGTCTTTGGAGTGTGGGAGGAAACCGAAGATCTCGGAGAAAACCCACGCAGGTCACGGGGAGAACGTACAAACTCCGTACAGACGGCGCCCGTAGTCAGGATCGAACCTGAGTCTCCGGCGCTGCATTCGCTGTAAGGCAGCAACTCTACCGCTGCACCATATTGATCATATTGAATAGCAGTGCAGGCTCGAAGGGCCGAATGGCCTACTCCTGCACCTATTTTCTATGTTTCTATGAGAGACAGCAGGGGCTGGGAGACAAGATAAAAAACGGAGCAGGACTGAGAAGAAGGTTCAGCGGTGGAAACGTATTACCTCCCTTCCTGGAAACTTGAAGTCATGTTTGTTAAAGTGAGGAGCGTGCCAGCCTGGGTTAAATGAATAACATCTGTGGGACTGAGAGAGAGAGAGAGAGGAATCCAGCACCAGACTTCAGAGGCAGCTTCCCAGCATCTCATCAATCAGGCGAATGAACAATGAAGATAAGGGTGAAGGTTCTGGGCTGATGGTTGTATGGATCATCTATTCTGCAGATTGGGATCTCCGTCTCGTGTGCTGCTGGCAGGCAAAACCAGTCTCCGTATCATCTCTAATTTGGCTTTATGTTGCGGAAGGAACTGCAGATGCTGGTTTAAACCGGAGATTGACGCAAACTGCTGGAGTGACTCAGCGGGGACGGGCAGCATCTGTGGAGAGAAGGGATGGGTGACGTTTCCGGGTCGAGAGAAGAGTCCCGCTAATACTCCAGCATTTTGTGTCTAATTTAGTTTAATTTAGTTTCGTTCAGTTTAGTTTAGTTTAGGTCAGTTTAGTTTAGTTTAGTTTAGTTTAGTTTAGTTTTGTTCATTGTCACGTGTACTGAGATTTCATAAGTTCATAAGTTAGAGGAGCAGAATTAGGCCATTCGGCCCATCAAGTCTACCCCGCCTTTCAATCGTGGCTGATCTATCTCTCCCTCCTAACCCCATTCTCCTGCCTTCTCCCCATAACCCCTGACACCCGCACTAATCAACAATCTATCGATCTCTGACTTAAAAATATCCATTGACTTGGCCTCCATAGCCTTCTGTGGCAATGGATTCCACAGATTCACCACCCTGAAGAAGAGTCCCGACCCGAAACGTCATCCATTCCTTCTCTCCAGAGATGTTGCCTGTCCCCGCTGAGTTACTCCAGCACTTTGTGTCTATCTTCGGTTTAAACCGGCATCTGCAGTTCCTTCCGACGCATTTATAAGACTTTGGTGAGGCTGCATTTGGAGTATTGGGCACAGTTCTGGCCATCGCGTTACAGGAAGGATGCGGTGATCTTGGAGTGAAGGTGCAGGAGGTTTACCAGACGCTGCCCAGATTACAGGCTATTAGCTATAAGGAGACATTGGACAAACTTGGATTATTTTCTCTGGAGCGTCGGAAGTGGAAGGAAGACCTCGTAGAGGTTTATTCAAGACCCGAAGAGAGGTGTAGACATCTTTTTTTAATCCTGGGTAGAAAAAAGGTGCGCAGCGGGTAGAGATTTTTTAGATTTTTTTTAGATTTAGAGATACAGCGTGGAAACAGGCCCTTCGGCCCACCGGGTCCGCGCCGCCCAGCGATCCCCGCACATTAACACTATCCTACACACACTAGGGACAATTTTTTACAATTAGCCTGCACGTCTTTGGAGTGTGGGAGGAAACCGAAGATCTCGGAGAAAACCCACGCAGGTCACGGGGAGAACGTGCAAACTCCGTACAGACGGCGCCCGCAGTCAGGATGGAACCTGAGTCTCCGGCGCTGCATTCGCTGTAAGGCGACAACTCTACCGCTGCGCCACCGTGCCGCCCCACAGAGGTGCTGCCTCACAGCGCCAGAGACCCGGGTTTGATCCCGACCTCGTGTGGAGTTTGTACTTTCTGCCCGTGACCGTGTCGGTTTTCTCCGGGTGCTCCGGTTTCCTCTCACACACCACAGACGTGCAGGTTTTTTGGTTTCGGTGAATTGTAAATTGTCCTTAGAGTGTAAGACAGACAATAGACAATAGGTGCAGGAGGAGGCCATTCGGCCCTTCGAGCCAGCACCGCCATTCAATGTGATCATGGCTGATCATTCTCAATCAGTACCCCGTCCCTGCCTTCTCCCCATACCCCCCTGACTCCGCTATCCTTAAGAGCTCTATCCAGCTCTCTCTTGAATGCATTCGAGATAGTACCAGTGTGTGAGCTGATCGCTGGTCGGTGCAGGCTCGTTGGGCCGAAGGGCCCGTTTCCACACTGCAGATCTAAAGTCTAAAGTTTAAAATGTGCCGGACGAGACGGCATAATGTCAGAGGGGGAAATGGAACAATTTCGAGATAAAACCCACGCAGGTCACGGGGAGAGCGTACAAACTCCGTACAGGCAGCACCCGTGGTCGGGATCGAACCCGGGTCTCTGGCGCTGTGAGGCAGCAACTCTACCGCCGCGCCCATAATCAAGATTCAAGATTCGAGATTCAATTTAAAGGTCACGTGTACCAATTAAGGTACAGTGAAATTTGAGTTACCGGGTTCAGGCGACTGAACTATCCTTTCATCAGCTAGAGTGCGGTCCTGACCTCCCATCTACCCCATTGGAGACCTTTAAAGTTATCTTTTATCGGACTTTATCTTGCATTTTATGCTGTTCCCTTTATCCTTTATCAGTGGACTGTGGACGGCTCGATTGGAATCATGTGTAATCTTATTTCTTTGACTGGATAGTATGCAAAGAAAAGCTTGCCAGTACATTTTGGTACACGAGACATTAATTATCTTAACTAAAGAGTTCAGGTCGGGAGCCTTAAATCTGACTTAATTCAGACTAAAAAAATCAGGCTACTCGTTCACTGATTGTGAAACTCCTAGGAATTTAGCAACTCTGAGGTCAATCAATGTTATTCCCGGGACGTTTTAATTTGGTAAACAAGAAAACATTGGATTTTAATTGAAGGCGCGGCGGTAGAGTTGCTGCCTCACAGCGCCAGAGACCCCAGTTCGATCCCGAGTACGGGTGCCGTCTGTACGGAGTTTGTACGTTCTCCCCGTGACCCGCGTGGGTTTTCTCCGGGATGCTCCGCTTTCCTCCCGCACTCCAAAGACGTGCGGGTTTGCCGGCTAATTGGCTTTGGTGCACTTGCAAATTGGCCCTATTGTGTATAGGTTTAGTGTTAGTGTACGGGGTGATCGCTGGTCAGCGCGGACCTGGTGGGCCGAAGGGCCTGTTTCCACGCTGTATCCCTAAACAAAACTAAACTAAAATAAATCAATGGGGGTTATAGATTGCGATGCGGGCCCAGTTGTACAGGGCCCTAGTGAGACCGCACCTGGAGTACTGTGTGCAGTTGTACAGGGCCCTAGTGAGACCGTACCTGGAGTACTGTGTGCAGTTGTACAGGGCCCTAGTGAGACCGCACCTGGAGTACTGTGTGCAGTTGTACAGGGCCCTAGTGAGACCGCACCTGGAGTACTGTGTGCAGTTGTACAGGGCCCTAGTGAGACCGCACCTGGAGTACTGTGTGCAGTTGTACAGGGCCCTAGTGAGACCGTACCTGGAGTACTGTGTGCAGTTGTACAGGGCCCTAGTGAGACCGCACCTGGAGTACTGTGTGCAGTTGTACAGGGCCCTAGTGAGACCGCACCTGGAGTACTGTGTGCAGTTGTACAGGGCCCTAGTGAGACCGCACCTGGAGTACTGTGTGCAGTTTTGGTCTCCAAATTTGAGGAAGGATATTCTTGCTATTGAGGGCGTGTAGCGTAGGTTTACTAGGTTAATTCCCGGAATGGCAGGACTGTCATACGTTGAAAGACTGGAGCGACTAGGCTTGTATACACTGGAATTTAGAAGGATGAGAGGGGATCTTATCGAAACGTATAAGATTATTAAGGGGTTGGACACGTTAGAGGCAGGAAACATGTTCCCAATGTTGGGGGAGTCCAGAACAAGAGGCCACAGTTTAAAAATAAGGGGTAGGCCATTTAGAACAGAGATGAGGAAAAACCTTTTCAGTCAGAAAGTTGTGAATCTGTGGAATTCTCTGCCTCAGAAGGCAGTGGAGGCCAATTCTCTGAATGCATTCAAGAGAGAGCTAGATAGAGCTCTTAAGGATAGTGGAGTCAGGGGGTATGGGGAGAAGGCAGGAACGGGGTACTGATTGAGAATGATCAGCCATGATCACATTGAATGGCAGTGCTGGCTCGAAGGGCCGAATGACCTCCTCCTGCACCTATTGTCTATTGTCTATTGTCTAAAACCTCTGTCTACAGGGAACAGTCAGCTCCACATGGAACTCCATCTGGGTGTCCCGACACCGAAACACTCAGCCAACCACAAGAACACGAGTTACTGTTTAGTTTAGAGATACAGCGTAGAAACAGCCCACCGGGTCCACGCCGACCAGCGATCCCCGCACACTAACACTATCCTACACACACTAGGGACAATTTACACTTACACCAAGCCAATTAACCTTCAAACCTGCACGTCTTTGGAGTGTGGGAGGAAACCGAAGATCTCGGGGAACACCCACGCAGGTCACGGGGAGAACATACAAACTCCGTACAGACGGCGCCCTTAGTCGGGATCGAAGCCGGGTCTCCGGAGCTGCATTCGCTGTAAGGCGGCAACTCTACCGCCGCGCCACCGTGACCGCCCTACTGTTGAAACAAACAATGGTCCCCTCCTAACTTGTCCCCAAGCTCACGGAACTGGGTCTCTGTGCTGTGCCATCGACCCTCTGCAGCTGGATCATCGACTCCCTCATCAGGGGCGGCACGGTGGCGCGCCAGTAGAGTCGCTGCCTCACAGCGCCAGAGACCCGGGTTCCATCCCGACTCCAGGCGCTTGTCTGTGCGGAGTTTGCACGTTCTCCCCGTGACCTGCGTGGGCTTTCTCCGAGATCTTCGATTCCCTGCCACACTCCAAAGACACGTACAGGGGCTGGCTAGTGTGGCTTGTGATTGCCACAGCCCCTAGTCTGCAGGTTAAGGTTTCAATAGACAATAGACAATAGACAATAGGTGCAGGAGGAGGCCATTCGGCCCTTCGAGCCAGCACCGCCATTCAATGTGATCATGGCTGATCATCCACAATCAGTACCCCGTTCCTGCCTTCTCCCCATACCCCCTGACTCCGCTATCCTTAAGAGCTCTATCTAGCTCTCTCTTGAATGCATTCAGAGAATTGGCCTCCACTGCCTTCTGAGGCAGAGAATTCCACAGATTCACAACTCTCTGACTGAAAAAGGTTTTTCCTCATCTCAGTTTCAGTTGCACATGCCACCAGGTAGCTTAGTGAAACGTATCTGGTTCAGACACTTATCGTAAAGCATTATTTATAAGGGAAGAAAAATGGGGGGAAAAACAGCCTAGAACACCTGGACTGAGTGTAATACCATTGTGGAGAAATATTGTTCAAAAGTGTGTTAAGGGTTAATAGGAATACTAACAAGAATATTAATTAATGTACAGTTAGATTTATTGTAAAAAATAAAGTGGTTACAATTTTTGTTTTAAAAGACAATAGACAATAGACAATAGATGCAGGAGTAGGCCATTCAGCCCTTCGAGCCAGCACCGCCATTCAATGCGATCATGGCTGATCACTCTCAATCAGTACCCCGTTCCTGCCTTCTCCCCATACTTACAGGTTGGAGTCTGAAGAAGGGTCTCGACCTGAAATGTCACCCATTCCTTCTCTCCTGAGATGCTGCCTGTCCCGCTGAGTTACTTTTGTGAAAATAAAAGGCGTCCAGGTTTGTAGGTTAATTGGCTCGGTGGAATTATATAAATATATAGTTGCCCCTTGTGTTTGTAGGAGAGTGTTGGTGTGCGGGGATCGCTGGTAGCTGCTGACTCGGAGTATCGAAGGCTAAACTCAACTGAACAGACCGCAATTACTCTCGTCGACCGGCAGCGTGGAGGCGAGGATGGGTGCGGAGAGTGATGATGGTGGCGGGTGACCGAAGGACAGGTGAAGTGGGGCATCGGCGGTGGGGAGGCCTAGCGGCGGTGGTGAAGCCTCACGGC
>NC_135992.1:5534798-5559798 GCF_053455715.1 Rhinoraja longicauda
TGTCTCAAGTAGGGTTGCCAAATGTCCCGTATTAGCCGGGACATCCCGTATATTGGGCTAAATTGGTTTGTCCCGTCCGGGACCGCCCTTGTCCCCTATTAGGCCCGGGGGACACTGTAGGCCCGGACACTGTAGGCCCGGACACTGTAGGCCTGGACACTGTAGGCCCAGACAGTGTAGGCCAGGACATTGTAGGCCCAGACAGTGTAGGCCCAGACAGTGTAGGCCCGGACACTGTTGGCCTGGACACTGTAGGTCCGGACAGTGTAGGCCCGGACACTGTAGGCCAGGACACCGTAGGCCCGGACACTGTAGGAAAGGACAGTGAAGGCCCGGACAGTGTAGGCCCGGACACTGTAGGCCCGGAAACTGTAGGCCCGGACACTGTAGGCCCGGACACTGTAGGCCCGGACACTGTAGGCCCGGACACTGTAGGCCCAGACGCTGTAGGCCTGGACACTGTAGGCCCGGACACTGTAGGCCCGGACACTGTAGGCCCAGACGCTGTAGGCCTGGACACTGTAGGCCCGGACACTGTAGGCCCGGACACTGTAGGCCCAGACACTGTAGGCCCGGACACTGTAGGCCCGGACGCTGTAGGCCCGGACACTGTAGGCCCAGAGACCTGGGCGCTGCCTAACGGAGGTTGCATAGCAACCCGCCTCCCGGCCCGGACGGCCGCCGTTGGTGGAGCGGGAGCACGTGGCCACTTGCTGGGTGAGGTCACGAACGGCGCGGGGCGGTGACGTCACCTTGTCCCTTATTTGGGAGTGAGATAGTTGGCAACCCTAGTCTCAACTACCTCCTCTGACCGCTCGGTCCATCTACCCCGCCCTCCGTGTGAAAATGTTGCCCCTCAGGTTTCAATGAAATCTTTCCTCTCGCACCTTAAACCTAAGAACCTCTGGTTCTTGATTCCCCTACACTGGATTAAAAAAAAGACATTAGTTTAGTTGACAGATACAGCGTGGAAACAGGCCCTTCGGCCCACCGAGTCCACACCGACCAGCCGTACACCAGTTCTGTGCCCTCTGGTTCTAGACTCTCCCACTAGTGGAAACATCCTCTCCACATCCACTCTATCCAGACCTTGCACTATTCTGTAAGTTTCAATGAGGTCCCCCCCTCATCCTTCTAAACTCCAGCGAGTACAGGCCCAGTGCCGACAAACGCTCGTCATAGGTTAACGTACTCATTCCTGGGATCGTTCTTGGCTGGTGTGGGCTCGTTAGGCCGAAAGGCCTGTTTCCACGCTGCATCCCTCAACGGTCACGGTGGCGCAGCGGTAGAGTTGCCGCCTTACAGCGAATGCAGCTCCGGAGACCCGGGTTCGATCCCGACTACGGGCGCCGTCTGTACGGAGTTTGTACGTTCTCCCCGTGACCTGCGTGGGTTTTCTCCGAGATCTTCGGTTTCCTCCCACACTCCAAAGACGTGCAGGTTTTGTAGGTTAATTGGCTTGGAATAAATGTAAAAAGAATTGTCCCTAGTGTGTGTAGGATAGTGTTAGTGTGCGGGGATCGCTGGGCGGCGCGGACCTGGAGGGCCGAAGTGCCTGTTTCCACGCTGTATCTCTAAACTAAACTAAAGTTAAACTAGGTGCGGAGATGGGGCCTGTATTGCCTGCCGGGCCTGCATGTTTTTCACCGGCTTGGCTCTGCGTGTGTCTGTGTGTTTTTAATTGAACAGGTGGACAGGGCTCTTGGTCACTGCTTCTTGCACTTGGCTGGGTTAGTGCGGGCGATACCACAAGTCCCAACACCGGCCTCTCTCAGGGGGTAAGTTCAATATTTGTGCACTGGCTCCAGCTCTTTGGGTAAACAAATCTGTTTGACCGAGGTGGGACCGACACAAAATGCTGGAGTAACTCAGCGGGACAGGCAGCATCTCTGGAGAGAAGGAACGGGTGACGTTTTGGGGCCGAGACCCTTCTTCAGACTGAGGTGGGATGTTGTCTCAAATATGTCTTCAATACTGCTTGATAACGTTTCAGTTTCTCTTGTCCAGGGCTACTTCTGCTGCTGGACACATACACTAGACCCTGAAAGTGGAGCCTTTGGAGAGGGTACAACTAGGGTTGCCAACAAGAGGAGATGATTATAGGAGCAAAGAGGTCCTTCTGCAGTTGTACAGGGCCCTAGTGAGACCGCACCTGGAGTACTGTGTGCAGTTTTGGACTCCAAATTTGAGGAAGGATATTCTTGCTATTGAGGGCGTGCAGCGTAGGTTTACTAGGTTAATTCCCGAAATGGCGGGACTATCATATGTTGAAAGACTGGAGCGACTAGGCTTGTATACACTGGAATTTAGAAGGATGAGAGGGGATCTTATCGAAACGTATAAGATTATTAAGGGGTTGGACACGTTAGAGGCAGGAAACATGTTCCCAATGTTGGGGGAGTCCAGAACAAGGGGCCACAGTTTAAGAATAAGGGGTAGAATGATCAGCCATGATCACATTGAATGGTGGTTCTGGCTCGAAGGGCCAAATGGCCTCCTCCTGCACCTATTGTCTTTTGACTATTGACTGTCCCGCATTAGCCGGGACATCCCGTATTTTGGGCTAAATTAGTTTGTCCCGTACGGGACCACCCTTGTCCCGTATTAGTAAGGTCGCCAACTTCCTCACTCCCAAATAAGGGACAAGGTGACATCACCGCCCCGCGCTCCACGTGACCTCACCCAGTCAGTGGCCAAGTGCTCCTGCTCCACCAATGGCGGCCGCCCGGGCCGGGAGGCGGGTTGCTACGCAACCTCCGTTAGGCGGCGCCCGGGCCTCCGGGCCTATACTGTCCGGGCCGCCATTGGTGGAGCGGGAGCACGTGGCCGCTGGCTGGGTAAGGTCACATGGGGGCGCGGGGCGGTGACGTCACCTTGTCCCGTATTTGGGAGCGAGGAAGTTGGCGACCTTACTAATACGGGACAAGGGTGGTCCCGTACGGGACAAACTAATTTAGCCCAAAATACGGGATGTCCCGGCTAATGCGGGACAGTCAATAGTCAAAAGACAATAGGTGCAGGAGGAGGCCACTTAGCGTGTAAATTACCCCCCTCCCCGCCCGGTGTATAGGATCGGGGACGGGGTGACCACTGGCCGGCATGGACCCAGTGGGCCGAAGGGCCTGTTTCCGCTGTGATAGCCTCCTAATCTACGCTGAGCCAACCTCAAATTTAATCTCATTTGTGGTGGCACGGTGGCGCAGCGGTAGAGTTGCTGCCTCTCAGCGCCAGAGACCCGGGTTCGATCCCGACCACGGGCGCTTGTCTGTACGGAGTTTGTACATTCTCCCCGTGACCTGCGCGGGTTTTCTCCGGGTGCTCCGGTTTCCTCCCACACTCCAAAGACGTGCAGGGTTGTAGGTTAATTGGCCCCGGTAAAATTGTAAATTGTCCCCGGTGTGTGTAGGATAGTGTTAGTGTGCGGGGATCGCTGGACGGCGCGGACCCGGTGGGCCGAAGGGCCTGTTTCCGCGCTGTATCTCCAAACTGAAAATACTAGACTAACCTGAATGTGTCGGACGGAACTGCAGATGCTGGTTTAACCCGGATAGACACAAAAAGCTGGAGTAACTCAGTGGGTCAGGCAGCATCTCTGGAGAGAAGGAATGGATGACATTTTGGATCGAGACCCTTCTTCAGACAGGGTCAGGAGAAAGGGAAATGAGAGAAATAGACGGTGATGTAGAGAGATATAGAACAGATGAATGAAAGATACGCAGAAAGATAAAGGAGACAGGCCATTGTCAGCTGTGGGCTAGGTGAAAACCAGTTACAGACAAAGAGACTCTACAAGATGACTTTGAAACTGGGTGGGGGAAGGATGGAGAGAGAGAGAGAGAGAGAGAGAGAGAGGGGATGAAAGGATTAGTTGAAGATGGGAAAAGCTATTGAGGGAGTGCAGCGTAGGTTCACCAGGTTAATTCCCGGGATGGCGGGACTGACATACGATGAAAGAATGGGTCGACTGGGCTTGTATTGACTGGAATTTAGAAGGATGAGAGGGGATCTTATAGAAACATGTAAAATTCTTAAGGGATTGGACAGGCTAGATGCAGGAAAAATGTTCCCCATGTTGGGGGAGTCCAGATCCAGGGGGTCACACAGTTTAAGAATAAGGGGTAGGCCATTTAGGACTGAGATGAGGAAAAACTTTTTCACCTAGAGAGTTGTGAGTCTGTGGAATTCTCTGCCACAGAACGCTGTGGAGGCCAATTCACTGGATGTTTTCAAGAGAGAGTTAGATTTAGCTCTTAGGGGCTAACAGAATCGAGGGATACGGGGAAAAAGCAGGAACGGGGAACTGATTCTGGATGATTAGCCATGATCATGTTGAATGGCGGTGCTGGCTCGAAGGGCCGAATGGCTTCATCCTGCACCAATTGTCTATTGTCTATTGTCTATTGATCATGTTGAATGGCGGTGCTGGCTCGAAGGGCCGAATGGCCTCCTCCTGCACCTATTGTCTATTGCTTATTGTCTATTGTCTATTGATCATGTTGAATGGCGGTGCTGGCTCGAAGGGCCGAATGGCCTACTCCTGCAACTATTGTTATCAAATCGATAAGAGGCAGTCTTGGAAGCCTATCCTGCCTAGTCAAACCGCATGTCAAAAACCTCGGCATGATATTTGACTCTGCATTAAAATTTGACAAGGAAGTCAACGCTGTGGTAAAAGCCAGCTTCTTCCAACTTCGAACCATAGCTAAAATCAAACCTTTCCTCCAATTCGACGACACAGAAAAAATCATTCACGCTTTCATTTCCTCCCACCTAGACTACTGCAACTCCCTATACACTGGGATCAGCCAATCTTCCCTGTCCCGCCTGCAACTGGTCCAAAACACCGCAGCGAGACTCCTGACGGGTACCCGTAAAAGGGACCACATCACCCCGATTCTGGCCTCTCTCCACTGGCTCCCTGTACGGTACAGAATCAACTTCAAGCTCCTCCTATTCACGTATAAAGCCCTAAATGGACATTCCCCCCCCTACATCAAAAATCTTCTAACCCACCTCTCTAACTCCAGGTCCCTCAGGTCGGCCGACTTGGGGCTACTGACTATCCCGCGGTCTAGGCTTAAGCTCAGGGGTGACCGCGCTTTTGCGGTTGCAGCTCCTAGACTGTGGAACAGCATCCCTCTCCCCATCAGAACTGCCCCCTCCATCGACTCCTTTAAGTCCAAGGCTCAAAACCTATTTCTACTCCCTAGCGTCTGAGGCTCATTGAGGAGGCGCTGTGAACTGTTTGTGTGCTACTGTATGTTTCATTTTTTCCTTAGTACCTAATCAGATGTACAGCACTTTGGTCAACGTGGGTTGTTTTTAAATGTGCTATACAAATAAAATTGACTTGACTTGACTTGACTTGACTATTGTCTATTGATCTTGTTGAATGGCGGTGCTGGCTGGAAGGGGCCGAATGGCCTCCTCCTGCGCCTATTTTCTATGTTTCTATGTTTAAACCTTCACTGTCTCCTCTTTATACAAACCTGCAATTTTTAAGATCTTAACTCTTGTCTGCAAATCCCTCCCTCACCAACAATGTGGGTCAGGGCAGCCACAAAGACACCATGGTCAGAAAATCAGGGCAAAACCTCTCCTTCCTCAGTAGAATAAGGAGATCCAGCATGTTTTTCCAATGACTTATTAATTGCTACGGATGTACCATGGAGATAAAACACAGCTTGGTTTGGCAACAGCTCTGCCCAAGACCGCTAGGATTTGCAGAGAGAGTTGTGGTCACAGCTCAGTCTATCTCACACAAACCCACATCCTCACCTCACCACCCTCTCTTCCCCCCCCCGCTCCCCACCCTCCCCCCCCCCCCCCATCGACTCTTCACATTGCCTTGGGAAGCAGCCAAGAAGATCAAGCCCCCAGCTCGGCCATACAGCGTGGAAACAGGCCCCTCGGCCTAACTTGCCCGCACCGACCAACATGCCCCATCTACACGAGTCCCACCTGCCTGCGCTTGGCCCCCCTACCCCTCCAAACCTGTCCCACCCAGGTACCTGTCCAATTGTTTCTCAAATGTCCCTGCCTCAACTACCTCCTCCGGCAGCTCGTTCCATACACCCACCACCCCCTTGTGTGAAAAGGTTGCCCCTATTAAATTCCTATTAAATCATAGGTCGACACAAAATGCTGGAGTAACTCAGCGGGACAGGCAGCATCTCTGGGGAGAAGGAATGGGTGACGTTTCGGGTCGAGACCCTTCCTCAGACTGATCTTCGGTTTAAACCAGCATCTGCTGTCTAGGCTTAAGCTCAGGGGTGACCGCGCTTTTGCGGTTGCAGCTCCTAGACTGTGGAACAGCATCCCTCTCCCCATCAGAACTGTCCCCTCCATCCACTCCTTTAAGTCCAGGCTCAAAGCCTATTTCTACTCCCTGGCGTTTGAGGCCTTCTGAGGGGGCGCTGTGAACTGTTTATGTATGTGCTGTTATGTTTGTGTGCCATTGTATGTTCGTTTCTTAGTACCTGAACTGATGTACAGCACTTTGGTCAACGTGGGTTGTTTTTAAATGTGCTATACAAATAAAATTGACTTGACTTGACTTGCCTATTAAATCATTCTCTCTTCTACATCAGTTAGCGTAGAAAATATAAAAGCTTGAAATCACGCGCCCGATTCAGAAAGAGCTTCTTTCTCGCTGTTATTAAGCAACTAACCATCCTTTCACCAACTAGAGAGCGGTCCTGAGCTGCCATTTATCTCAAGAGAAACACTCGGACTATCTTTAAACAGACTTCACTGGAATTTATCTTGTACTAAACGTTATTCCCTTAATCAATAGATAATAGGCAATAGACAATAGGTGCAGGATTAGGCCATTCGAGCCATTCAATGTGATCATGGCTGATCATTCTCAATCAGTACCCCATTCCTGCCTTCTCCCCATACCCCCTGACTCCGCTATCCTTAAGAGCTCTATCCAGCTCTCTCTTGAATGCATTCAGAGAATTGGCCTCCACTGCCTTCTGAGGCAGAGAATTCCACAGATTCACAACTCTCTGACTGAAAAAGTTTTTCCTCATCTCCGTTCTAAATGGCCCACCCCTTATTCTTAAACTGTGGCCCTTGGTTCTGGACTCCCCCCAACATTGGGAACATGTTTCCTGCCTCTGACGTGTCCAATCCCCTTAATAATCTTATACGTTTCGATAAGATCCCCTCTCATCCTTCTAAATTCCAGTGTATACAAGCCTAGCCGCTCCAGTCCTTCAACATACGACAGTCTCGTATCTATAATCTCTGCCCGGCCCGATTGCACCTCATTGGAGATCCTCGGACTACCTTTAATCAGAATGGACCTCCCATATGCTAAGAAAGGCACAAAATGCTGGAGTAACTCAGCGGGTCAGGCAGCATCTCTGGAGAAAAGGAATAGGCGACGTTTCGGGTCGAGACCCTTCTGCAGACTGAGGGTCAGGGGAAAGTGGAAGGAGAGATAATGTAGAGAGGTATAGAACAAATAAATGAAAGATATGCAAAAATGTTATGTTGAAAGACTGGAGCGATTAGGCTTGTATACAGGGCCGTTTTTACAGCATTATGGGCCCCCGCGCAAAGCAGTGTACTGGGGCCCCTACCGTTACTCTCCCCCACCCCCCCTTTCCCTACCAGCCCCTCCCCTGTCGTGCCGGCGAAAAGCACTTACCGAAAAGCACTTAGCGATGGACTTAGGGTGCTACATTGTTGCGAAAAGCACTTACAGATCGCTGTGAGAAGCACTTAGTGACCGAAAATGTTGCGAAAAAAGCACTTATTGAACCTACATTTTTAAAGTAGTATTTATTTATTGCAAGTCACTTAACATACACAGATCAGCATGGGGCCCCTATGCTCGTGGGGCCCCGGGCAAGTGCCCATCAGGCCCATGCGTTAAGACGGCCCTGCTTGTATATACTGGAATTTAGAAGGATGAGAGGAGATCTTATCGAAACGTATAAGATTATTAAGGGGTTGGACACGTTAGAGGCAGGAAACATGTTCCCAATGTTGGGGGAGTCCAGAACAAGGGGCCACAGTTTAAGAATAAGGGGTAGGCCATTTAGAACTGAGATGAGGGAAAACTTTTTCAGTCAGAGAGTTGTGAATCTGTGGAATTCTCTGGCTCAGAAGGCAGTGGAGGCCAATTCTCTAAATGCATTCGAGAGAGAGCTAGATAGAGCTCTTAAGGATAGCGGAGTCAGGGGGTATGGGGAGAAGGCAGGAACGGGGTACTGATTGAGAATGATCAGCCATGATCACATTGAATGGCGGTGCTGGCTCGAAGGGCCAAATGGCCTACTCCTGCACCTATTGTCTATTGTCTATTGGCTGATCATTCAAAATCAATACCCCGTTCCTGCTTTTTCCCCATATTCCTTGATTCCGTTAGCCCCAAGAGCTAAATATAACTCATTCTTGAAAACATCCAGTGAATTGGCCTCCACTGCCTTCTGTGGCAGAGAATTCCACAGATTCACAACTCTCTGGGTGAAATAGTTTTTCCTCATCTCAGTCCTAAATGGCCTACCCCTTATTGTTGAACTGTGGCCCCTGGTTCTGGACTCCCCCAACATGGGGAACATTTTTCCTGCCTCTAGCCTGTCCAATCCCTCAAGAATTTTATATGTTTCTATAAGATCCCCTCTCACCCTTCCCAATTCCAGTGAAAAGAAGCCCAGTCGATCTATTCTTTCATCGTATGTCAGTCCCGCCATCCCGGGGATTAACCTGGTGAACCTACGCTGCACTCCCTCAATAGCAAGAACGCCCTTCCTCAAATTAGGAGACCAAAACTGCACACAGTACTCCAGGTGCGGTCTCGCCAGGGCCCTGTACAACTGCAGTAGGAAAAAAAACTGCAGATGCTGGTTTAAATTGAAGGTAGACACAAAATGCTGGAGTAACTCAGGGGCCTCCTCCATTGTCAGATTGAGGCCCAGCGCAAATTGGAGGAACAGCACCTCATATTTTGCTTGGGCAGCTTGCACCCCAGCGGTATGAACATTGACTCCTCTAACTTCAGATAGTTCCTCTGTCCCTCTCTATTCCCTACCCCTTCCTAGTTCTCCCACTAGTCTTCCCGTCTCCGACTACATTCTATCTTTGTCCTGCCCCCTCCCCTGACGTCAGTCTGACCCAAAACGTCACCCGTTCCTTCTCTCCTGAGATGCTGCCTGACCCGCTGAGTTACCCCAGCATTTTGTGTCTACCAACATCAGTAGGACCTCTTTGCTCCTTTTCTCAAGTGTTCTCAGATCCTCTCGCTGTGAGCTGAATGCTTGGTTGATTACAGACAACAGCCGGTACTCTGTGTCAGAGTTTGGCCAGCCAACACCACACTGTAAATATCTCCAAGGATCCTGTGTTGACTGGAATTTGACCGACCACTTCCCTCATCGTTCCATAACCTAATTGTTCCCAGACCCAGCTGTTGGGCCTGAGGGGTTGTTTGGTGGCAAGGGAATCTTGTGGCATGTTCATCGAGCTTGAACGCTGGTAAACCACCATCCCACAGCGCTGTGGCAAGGGCCGAAGGCAGGGGAGCGGGGTTAGGAGGGAGAGATAGTTCAGCCGTGATTGAACTTATGCAGCGTAAAACACAGTGCAGAAACCTCTCTCGCTACCTGGCAGCAGTAGTGATAGACAATAGACAATAGGTGCAGGAGGAGGCCATTCGGCCCTTCGAGCCAGCACCGCCATTCAATGTGATCATGGCTGATCATTCTCAATCAGTACCCCGTTCCTGCCTTCTCCCCATACCCCCTGACTCCGCTATCCTTAAGAGCTCTATCTAGCTCTCTCTTGAATGCATTCAGAGAATTGGCCTCCACTGCCTTCTGAGGCAGAGAATTCCACAGATTCACAACTCTCTGACTGAAAAAGTTTTTCCTCATCTCCGTTCTAAATGGCCTTCCCCTTATTCTTAAACTATGGCCCCTTGTTCTGGACTCCCCCAACATTGGGAACATGTTTCCACCCTCAGATTGCCCCCACCCTCCCACCACCCCCCACCTCCCCACCTCCCAACACCATCCCCACCTCCCCACCCACCCCCACCCCCACCCTCCCACCCCCCCTCCCCCACCCTCACCACCTCACACCCATCCCACCCTCCTCCCACCCCCCACCCTCCCCACCTCCCACCTCACACCCTCCCCACCCTCCCACCCTCCCAACACCATCCCCACCCCCCCACCCTCCCACCTCCCACCTCCCACCTTCCCCACCTGACACCCCCCCACCCTCCCCCACCCTTCCCCACCCTCCCCCAAGTCCCCACCCTCCCCACCTCTCACCTCACGCCCTCCCCACCACCCCCCACCCTCCCACCACCCTCCCCACCCTCCCCACCCTCTCCCCACCCTCCCCACCCTCTCCCCATCCTCCCCACCCTCCCCACCACCCTCCCCGCCCACCTCCCACCCTCCCACCACTCCCCCACCTACTGAATGGGGCGTCACGGTAGCGCGGCGGTAGAGTTGCTGCCTCACAGCGCCACAGGCCCGGGTTCCATCCTGACTACGTGCGCCATTTGTACGGAGTTTGTACGTTCTCCCCGTGACCCGCGTGGGTTTTCTCCGGGATCTCCGGTTTCCTCCCACACTCCAAAGACGTGCAGGTTTGTCGGCTAATTGGCTTGGTACAATTTGTAAAACTGTCCCTAGTGTGTGTGGGATAGTGTTAGTGTGCGGGGATCGCTGGGCGGCACGGACTCGGTGGGCCGAAGGGCCTGTTTCCGCGCTGTATCTCTAAACTAAACTAAACTAAACTAAACTAAACAAAACTTAACTTAACTTAGTATAAGAAAATAACTGCAGATGCTGGTACAAATCGATTTATTCACAAAATGCTGGAGTAACTCAGCGGGTCAGGCAGCATCTCAGGAGAGAAGGAATGGGTGACGTTTCGGGTCGAGACCCTTCTTCAGACTGATGTCAGGGGGGCGGGACAAAGGAAGGATATAGGTGGAGACGGGAAGATAGAGGGAGATCTGGGAAGGGGGAGGGGAAGAGAGGGACAGAGGAACTATCTAAAGTTGGAGAAGTCGAATGCAGCGCCGGAGACCCGGGTTCGATCCCGACTACGGGCGCCGTCTGTACGGAGTTTGCACGTTCTCCCCGTGACCTGCGTGGGTTTTCTCCGAGATCTTCGGTTTCCTCCCACACTCCAAAGACGTGCAGGTTTGTAGGTTAATTGACTGGGAAAAATGTAATTAAAAAAAAATTGTCCCTCGTGTGTGTAGGATAGTGTTAATGTGCGGGGATCGCTGGGCGGCACGGACCCAGTGGGCCGAAGGGCCTGTTTCCGCGCTGTATCTCTAAATCTAAAATGAAATCTAAAAAAGTACCCCGTTCCTGCCTTCTCCCCATACCCCCTGACTCCGCTATCCTTAAGAGCTCTATCCAGCTCTCTCTTGAATGCATTCAGAGAATTGGCCTCCACTGCCATCTGAGGTAGAGAATTCCGTAATTAAATTAAGAAAAAGGCATTTGAAGATACCAGAAGATAGTTTTGTTTAACCAGTTTATTTACCGTCAGGACATTTGACGGGTAGATTGGAGGCGGCAGTTTGACAGTCAGGTAAGCGTGGGGATTTCGCGATGTTTCCGAAAACGGTGCCATCTCTTAGCCAGGTGCTAGTTTCACAAAAAAAGTGAAATTTGTATCGAGCTGACTCGGCATTGTCGTGGTCATTATCGTGGTCGTTGTCGTGGTCATTGTTGTGGTCACTGTTGTGGTCATTGTTGTGGTCACTGTTGTGATCATTGTGGTCATTGTTGCGGTCATTGTCGTGGTCATTGTCGTGGTCACTGTCGCGGTCATTGTCATGGTCATTGTGGTCATTGTCGTGGTCATTGTCGTGGTCATTGTCGTGGTCATTGTCGTGGTCATTGTCGTGGTCACTATTGCGGTCACTGTCGTGGTCATTGTCGTGGTCATTGTCGTGGTCATTGTCGTGGTCACTGTCGTGGTCATTGTCGTGGTCACTGTCGTGGTCATTGTCCTGGTCACTGTCGTGGTCATTGTCGTGGTCATTGTCGTGGTCACTGTCGTGGTCATTGTCGTGGTCACTGTCGTGGTCATTGTCGTGGTCATTGTCGTGGTCACTGTCGTGGTCATTGTCGTGGTCACTGTCGTGGTCATTGTCATGGTCACTGTCGTGGTCATTGTCCTGGTCACTGTCGTGGTCATTGTCGTGGTCATTGTCGTGGTCACTGTCGTGGTCATTGTCGTGGTCACTGTCGTGGTCATTGTCGTGGTCATTGTCGTGGTCATTGTTATGGTCATTGTCGTGGTCATTGTCATGGTCATTGTCGTGGTCATTGTCGCGGTCATTGTAGTGGTCATTGTGGTCATTGTCGTGGTCATTGTCGTGGTCATTGTCGTGGTCATTGTCGTGGTCATTGTCGTGGTCATTGTCGTGGTCATTGTCGTGGTCATTGTCGTGGTCATTGTGGTCATTGTTGTCATTGTCGTGGTCATTGTCGTGGTCATTGTCGTGGTCATTGTCATGGTCATTGTCGTGGTGATTGTCGTGGTCATTGTCATGGTCATTGTCGTGGTCATTGTCGTGGTCATTGTCATGGTCATTGTCGCGGTCATTGTCGTGGTCACTGTCGTGGGGTAAAAGAAAATTTTCGGCGATCTCCTACGACTTTGACAGTCGCCAGCAGTCGCCTTAAAGATCGCGTAACTGGGACAGGCCCTTGAGGCCCATCGGCCCATCGAGTCTACTCCGCCATTCAATCGTGGCTGATCTATCTCTCCCTCCAAAACCCCATTCTCCTGCCTTCTCCCCATAACCTCAAATCAATAATCTATGGCGAGTCCGAGACTTGTAGTTGTAGATGAAGTTTATTGCAACCGCAATACACGAATACAGAATCAAAACAACAAGTCGCAGGACAACCAATATAAACTTACTGTCTTCCTTGAAGACTCAGACGAACTAACTAAATCGGGCGCCAAACGCACCCATGACATCGCTGACCAATCAGCGATGTCCTTCCCTGGACCAATCCCCATGGTCGCGTTCCCACGTGACCTCGCTGGCCAATCCGAGGGTTCGACGACCTAGACCATTCTCCATGGTCGCTACATGACCCCCCCCAGAACCCGAGGTGCGGAACCTAGCTGGGAGCCTGATTTCACGACCACAACGAGTACGGAGAGGGACAGCCTGAACCACAGGAGCCGGAGGTTCCGGACTTGGTGGAACAGCCGGAACGAGAGGTTCTGGAGGAACTACCGGCACGGGGGGCTCTGGAGGAACTGCCGAAACGGGAGGTCCTGAAGGAACTGTCAGAACGGGGGTTTCTGGACTGGGCGGAACTAACGGAGGTCGGCCTCTCCGAGGGGTTTGACCGACCAAAACTGGTTGATCCGGGTCCAAATGGGCAGGTTTGAGCCGGGACACCGAGACGAGTTCGCTCTTGCCGCCCATGTCTAAGGTGAAAGTAGCCGTTCCCTTACGTAACACCCGGAACGGCCCTTGATAGACCCTCTGCAACGGGGCGCGATGGGCATCCTTACGCAGAAAAACAAACTCACAGTCTTTCAGGGCAGCCGGTTCATGCACCATGGAACACCCATGGCGTGAAGTCGGCACTGGAGCCAGGGAGCCCACCCGTTCCCGGAGAGATGCTAACGCTGATGGGACCGAAGGGAGCAGGGCTGAAGGGTCCGAAAAAAGGTCTCCGGGTACTCGAAGTGTCGAGCCATATACTAGCTCTGCAGACGACGCACCGAGATCTGGCTTAGGAGCAGTCCGGATGCCCAAAAGAACCCAAGGGAGTTGGTCCACCCAGTCCGGGCCTTCAAGCCTTGCACTGAGGGACGCCTTAAGTTGGCGGTGGAACCTTTCTACGAGTCCATTTGCCTGGGGGTGATATGCAGTTGTGGGTTGTAACTTGGACCCGTACAGTTCCGCCAGCGCGGCCCAGAGGGACGAAGTGAACTGTGGCCCTCTGTCAGTGGTAATAACTGCCGGGACCCCAAAACGAGCTACCCAATGGAGGGCCAAAGTCCTAGCACAAGACGCTGACGAGATATCAAACAATGGGAAAGCCTCTGGCCACCGGGTGAACCGATCCACCACCGTGAGGAGGTGGGTGTAGCCCCGGGAGGAAGGCAAAGGTCCGACCAAATCCACGTGGATGTGAAAAAAACGAAAGGGCGGGACCTCGAAATCCTGTACGGGGGGCTGGACGTGGCGCTGGACTTTAGCGGTCTGACAGGGCACGCAGGAACGTGCCCACCCCGCTACCTGTTTTCTCAGGCCATGCCAGACAAACCTCGCTGCTACCAAGGCAGAGGTGGAGCGGATGGACGGGTGCGCCAACCCATGAATGGCATCGAAAACTCGGCGCTGAAAGGAAGGCGGCACTACCGGCCTGGGACGAGGAAGAGAAATATCGCACCAGACTTTCGTGCCCTCCGACCCACAAGCCACCTGGGCCAACTTTAATCCCGAAGTGGTGGACTGGTATGCCGAAACGGTATCCGCCAGAAGCTGCGCCTCCGCGAGCTCCTGGGGATCCACCTCGCAGTCCACCGCCGAAATAGGGGGAAAAGCAGGTCTAGACAGGGCGTCAGCAACGGCATTAAGCTTACCCGCGATATGACGGACATCTGTTGTAAATTCGGAGATAGCAGTCAGGTGCCGCTGCTGGCGGGCCGACCATGGGTCAGACAATTTCAAAAACGCAAATGTTAATGGCTTGTGGTCCGTAAATGCCACAAATGGGCGGCCCTCGAGGAAATACCTAAAATGACGGACAGCTAAATAGAGAGCTAGAAGCTCTCGGTCAAATGCACTATATTTCAGCTCGGCCGAATTTAGTTGCCGGCTGAAAAAGGCTAAAGGCTGCCAACGGCCACCAACCTGCTGCTCCAGAACCCCACCCACCGCCACGTCAGAGGCGTCAACCGTCAGGGCCGTGGGGGCGGAGGGGCTCGGATGGACCAACATGGTGGCGTCTGCCAGGGCTGCCTTAGCTGCCGTAAAAGCCGACTCTGCGGCCGGGGACCACAACAACTCTACCGGGTTCCCTGCAAGGCATTGGAAAAGCGGGCGCAGGACTCGCGCCGCTGCCGGAACGAATCTATGGTAGAAATTAACCATACCGACGAACTCCTGCAGCCCTTTTACAGTGGTGGGCCTGGGAAAAGCCCGGATAGCTTCCACCTTCTCGGGTAAAGGGGCAGCACCGGCAGGAGTAATTCTGTGCCCTAGAAAATCAAGGGCAGGCAGGCCGAATTGACATTTGGAGGGTTGGATAATGAGCCCGTGGTCTTGGAGCCGCTGGAACACGGTCCTCAAATGGGCCTGGTGTTCCAGCACGGAGGGGCTGGCTACCAGGATGTCGTCTAGATAGATAAACAAAAAGGGTAAACCCCGGCCCACGCGGTCCATCAGTCGCTGGAAAGCCTGTGCCGCGTTCTTTAAACCGAAAGGCATACGCAACCATTCAAACAACCCGAACGGAGTTATAGTTGCAGTTTTTTGTATGTCCTCCGGTCGCACCGGAATCTGATGATATCCTCGCACCAAATCGATTTTGGAAAACACTACCGCACCTTCCAGCCCAGATGAAAAGTCCTGTAGGTGCGGTATGGGGTAGCGATCAGCCGTGGTGACAGCATTGAGACGCCGATAATCGCCACATGGCCTCCACCCCCCAGATGCCTTGGAGACCATGTGTAACGGCGAGGCCCACGGGCTGTCAGACTGACGGACAATTCCCATTTCCTCCATCTTCCTGAACTCCTCCTTTGCCACCACCAGTTTGTCTGGCGGCAGTCTCCTGGCCCGAGCGAAAACGGGAGGGCCTTCGGTGCGGATGTGATGGACCACACCGTGTTTAGCCGAAGGTGCGTCGAAACGTTGAACGAGCAGCTCTGGGAACTCGGCCAGAATCTCAGCATACGAGTCGGGGGCCGCGACGACGGCCTGGACAGTAGGGCTGAGCGAGGAGGCGATTGTCGGAGCGACGTGCTCGTCTTCGGCGGAAGGTCGGAGGTCGTTACCGCGGACATCAGGAACCAGTGAAAAAGCCCAGAGAAAATCTGCGCCCAGGATCGCTTGTTTGACGTCGGCTATGATGAATGGCCATTCGTACGTGCGGAGGCCTAAACCCAGGGACATTTTCCGTGTACCGAAAGTGCGAATTGGGCTGCCGTTCACCGCGATGAGGGTGGGACCTGTCTTACCCGATCTGGTTTCGAGGTCGGTCGGCGGCACTATGCTGACGATGGCTCCCGTGTCTACCAAAAATTCTGTGTCCGTGAATCGATCATGGACATAGAGGCGCCGGTTCTGGCCAATCGTAACTGCCCCTATGTACGATCGGCCGAGGCATTTCCCGCGAAGGTACAAGGCAAGCGGCAGTTGCGGGATTCGTTACCCCATCGTAGGTGATAATAGCACCAGCCGCGCTTGTGCGGATCTTTTTGGCGGGCTTTCGGAGAATTGGCGGGAGACGTGGCGCCATCTTGCCGTCGCTGTGGCGTGGTCACCGATGTCGAGACTTTGTTGATGGAATCCCCTGCCTTGTTTTTTCCCGCTATGAGCGCGTCCGCTTTCGCTGCATATGCTTCGGGGTCCTTAAAAGAACAATCCGTAAGCAGCAATCGGACATCCTCGGGGAGTTTTTCGCGGAATGCCTGCTCAAACATCGGGCAATCCGTATGCTCACCGGCTAGCACCATCATTTCGGCCATGAGGACGGAAGGCAGTTTGTCTCCAAGCTCCGGTAGGTGCAGAAGTTTTGCCGCACCACCATGCTTTTTTAACCCGAAGGTCCGCAGTAATACCTTCTTCATGGTTTCATACTTGTCTTCCGCAGTTGAATTTATTATGAACCGCATCACGCGCTTGGTTGTGTCCGGCGATAGCGCGCTGACGAGGTAGAAGTACTTCGTGGAATCATCCGACACCTTCTTTATATGGAATTGGGCCTCGGCGTGGATAAACCAAGCTTGCGGTGCGTACGTCCAAAATAACGGAAGATGAACGTCCGCCGCGCTTGACTCCGGTGTGCCCTGCTCAGTCATCGTCAACGAGGCGTCGGGTTTTTCTCAGTCGGTGATCGTCCAGATCACGTTCGGGGTCACCAATATGGCGAGTCCGAGACTTGTAGTTGTAGATGAAGTTTATTGCAACCGCAATACACGAATACAGAATCAAAACAACAAGTCGCAGGACAACCAACATAAACTTACTGTCTTCCTTGAAGACTCAGACGAACTAACTAAATCGGGCGCCAAACGCACCCATGACATCGCTGACCAATCAGCGATGTCCTTCCCTGGACCAATCCCCATGGTCGCGTTCCCACGTGACCTCGCTGGCCAATCCGAGGGTTCGACGACCTAGACCATTCTCCATGGTCGCTACAAATCTATCTATTCCGCGCCCGTGTGGTGTTGGAGAGGGAACACGCGCTGTCCACGGGCACCCTGGGAGATTTCCGGGACCGCTGGGCACCGCGGGAGGTGGAACACCTCATTGACAAGGAGTGTAAGGTTGTTGTATAGTAGTTTATTGTCTGTCATATTATGGTGATGGGTTCTGTTTCGGTTTTATTGTACTGTATATATTATTTTGTAAGAAAATAACTGCAGATGCTGGTACAAATCGAAGGTATTTATTCACAAAATGCTGGAGTAACTCAGCGGGTCAGGCAGCATCTCAGGAGAGAAGGAATGGGTGACGTTTCGGGTCGAGACCCTTCTTCAGATTTTAATATTTGAATACATATTTTTGATTAATTTTAAAAAAAACGATGAATCTATCTATCTCTGCCTTAAAAATATCCGTTGACTTGGCCTCCACAGCCGTCTGTGGCAATGAATTCCACAGATTCACCACCCTTTATATCACAGTTTATACCCTTTCAGTCCGAAGATTTTGTTCAGCTTCCCTCCAGAAATTAGTCCAATGGCCCGATGGTGAATTATTTGTCATGTGTACAGTGAAATTCTTGCTGCGTATTTACACATGTGGGCACCGCCAAGTTTTGGCGACGTTTCCAATGTCTGGTCGGCCCGCGGGCTCGGTCTACTGGAGCGGCTCCCGATTCTTGTCCCGTATTAGGCCCGGGGTGCGCTGTAGGCCCGGGGGACACTGTCGGCCTGAACACTGTAGGCCCGAACACTGTAGGCCCGGACAATGTAGGCCCAGACACTGTAGGCCCGGACAATGTAGGCCCAGACACTGTAGGCCCGGACACTGTAGGCCCGGACAATGTAGGCCCAGACACTGTAGGCCCGGACACTGTAGGCCCGGACACTGTAGGCCCGGACACTGTAGGCCCGGACACTGTAGGCCCGGACACTGTAGGCCCGGACACTGTAGGCCCGGGGGCGACTGTAGCCCCGGACAGTGTAGGCCTGGAGGTTGCGTAGCAACCTGCCTCCTGGCCCGGGCGGCCGTCATTGGTGGAGCAAGAGCACGTGGCCGCTGGCTGGGTGACGTCACATGAGGCGCTGGGTGGTGACGTCACCTTTTGTCCCTTATTTGGGAGTGAGAAAGTTGGCAACCCTTCTGTCAACTGACGCCCCTCTCCTCTCCTCTCCTCGCCCGGCCATCTTTGTGTCCCGGGGCGTCTCCTGCTGCCAACCTTGAAGGCACTGGAGGCATTACGCCGGTTCACCCTCCTTCCGGCCCTTGCCCCTCGCGTCCCACGTCCCCAGCAGCTCCCTCCCGGTTACGCCGACCGACCGACGAGCCTTCAGGGTCTCCCGGCAGCATCTCTGGAAGGACATCTCACTTCCGGTGTGACAATAAACTAGACTGAACTGGACGTCTTAGTGCAGGGGTCAGTCCCACATCACACCAGGAGTTAGTCTCGTTTTACTCCAGGAGTTAGTCCAAAGTTCATGTCGCGTGAGCAGAATTAGGCCATTCGGCCCATCAGGTCTACTCCGCCATTCAATCATGGCTGGTCTATCTCTCCCTCCCAACCCCATTCTCCTCTGACACCCGCACTAATCAAAAATCTATCTCCACCTGAAAAATATCTGCTAACTAGGCCTTCTGTGGCAATAAATTCCACAGATTCACCACCCTCTGACTAAAGAAACTCCTCCACACACCAGGGGCTAGTCTAGTCATTGGTATTGGTCATTAGTTTATTGTCACGTGTACCGAGGTACAGTGAAAAGCTTTTGTTGCGTGCTGACCAGCCAGCAGAGAGACAGCACATGATCACAGTACCATCGAGCCATTCACTGTGTGTAGATACATGATGAACGGCAGAACGTTTAGTGCAAGGTAAAGTCCGATCAAGGATAGTCCGAGAGTCAGCAGAGGTAGATCGTACTTCAGCACTGCTCTCTGGTTGCGGTGGGATGGTTCAATCGCCTGATAACAGCTGGGAAGAAACTGCCCCTGAATCTGGAGGTGTGCGTTTTCGCACTTCTGCACCTCTTGCCCGATGGGAGAAGGGAGGAGAGGGAGTGACCGGGGGGTGAGACTGGTCCTTGATGATGCTGCTGGCCTTGCCGAGGCAGCGTGAGGTGTAGCTGGAGGCAATGGAGGTGTCTACCCTCACCCCAGGTCTGAATCCGTCCGGAGCTATAGATACAGCTGGCAAGGAGTGTCACTGGTTGAGTCACACAGCACAGTTTAGTCCAGTTTATTGTCACGTGTACTGAGGTACAGTGAACAGCATTTGTGTCGCGCTTACCAGCCACCGGAAAGACAACACGTGATTACAATCGAGCCATTTAGAAATATAGAAAATAGGTGCGGGAGTAGGCCGTTCGGCCCCTTTGAGCCAGCACCGCCATTCAATGTGATCATGGCTGATCATTCTCAATCAGTACCCCATTCCTGCTTTCTCCCCATATCCCTTGATTCCGTTAGCCCCAAGAGCTAAATCTAACTCCCTCTCTCTCTCTCTGAAAACATCCAGTGAAGTGGCCTCCACTGCCTTCTGTGACGGAGAAATCCACAGGTTCACATTTGTAGACAATAGACAATAGGTGCAGGAGGAGGCCATTCGGCTCTTCGAGCCAGCACCGCCATTCAATGTGATCATGGCTGATCATTCTCAATCAGTACCCCGTTCCTGCCCTCTCCCCATACCCTCTGACTCCGCTATCCTTAAGAGCTCTATCTAGCTCTCTCTTGAAAGCATCCAGAGAATTGGCCTCCACTGCCTTCTGAGGCAGAGAGTTCCACAGATTCACAACTCTCTGACTGAAACATGATACAGATACATGATAAGGTGAATGACGTTTGGTGCAAGGTAAAGTCCGATCAAGGATAGCCCGAGGGTCACGGATGAGGTAGGTGGTGGGTTCAGCACTGCACTCTGGTTGTGGTGGGATGGTTTAGTTGCCAGCACAGTTAGAAACAGGCCCTTCGGCCCTCAGAGTGCAGACTGACCATTAAACACCCGTTTACACCACTGGGCCATTTCCGACACTCATTTCTACAGCACGAGAAACAAAACGCACACAGAGTGAAAAACGTTCTATATTTCTTTATTATATATTCTGTAAATGACATTGAAGAATCTCGTTACACAATGGGAGTATAATGAATAGTTTGTAAGCTTCAGTCCAAGATGTATAAGGAGCAGTTGTTGGGTTGTGATGCTAGAAGGCTGTATTTACAAGGAATGTGTGTGAATACATACACGTATATATATATATATATATTTGCGCTCTATAATCTTTGTGTTTTTTCCCCACTACTGCTGTTTAAGGCTGGTTTGGTTACAGTTATTTTGCTGGAAGGATGTTGTCCAATCTCACGAGCGTATGCAGGCAGGACAATCCTTTCGTTTAGCGACCCAGCGCGGAAACAGGCCCACCCCGGGTCCGCAACGACCGGCGATCCCCGCACGCCCACACTACCCGACACACACCGGGGACAATTTACACATACACCCGGCCAATTAACCTACACACCCGCACGTCCTTGGAGTGTGGGCGGAAACCGAAGATCCCGGAGAAATCCCACGCGGGTCACGGGGAGAACGTACTAACTCCGTACAGACAGGCGCCCGTGGTCGGGATCGAACCGGGGTCTCCGGCGCTGCAAGCGCTGCAAGCGCTGCAAGGCGGCAACTCTACCGCCGCGCCACCGTGGTCGCCCGATATGCGTTTACTTGAAACGGGTCAGAGGCGATACCACTCGTCCACCTCCGTTGAAACAAAACCGTTGCTGTTTTGTTTAGTTTGTGTGGGAACATGCCCTTCGGCCCATCGAGTCTGCGCTGGCCAGCGATCAAGGGCGGACGGGTGCAGGGACACTGGAACACCCTGGGGGCAGGTGCACTGATGCCCCGCGGAGCTGTGACTGGGGTGAACATCAACCACCTTCCCTGGCAGGAAGGGTGAGGAGCAATCACCGTGTGCACTAGGAGGTTGTCGTTAACAGGACGTCTCTCACCACGGATGCCGCCTGACCTGTCGAACATTTGCTCCACCTTCTGTCTTTATTTAATGTTGCCCTGCTAACCTATTGCTGTGCGTGCGCTTGTGTGAGTGTGTGTGAGTGTGTGTGTGTGTGAGTGTGTGTGTGAGTGTGTGTATGTGCGTGTGTGCGCGTCTGAGTTTGAGTTTCAGCTTAGTGTACTGTCACGTGTACCGAGGTACAGTGAAAAGCTTTTATGCTGCGTGCTAATCAGTCAGCGGAAAGAGAGTACATGATTACAATCGAGGTTTAAAAGAGTGGAGTGATTGTAATGCGTGATTGCAGATCCACTTCTGTGACCAGCACGCAGAGTCGCCTAGGTTGGGCGCCATCTTGGATCTTGGGTGAGTGTATTAGTGTGTGTTGTGTGTGTGTGTATGGGCTGTGTGTGAGACTGTACTCTGTGTGTGTCTTGTGTGTGTGTGTTTGTATGTTGTGTCTAAGTGTATCTAACTCTGTGTGTGTGTGTGTTTGTGTGTGTTTGCCTGACTGTGTTTAGTGTGTGTTGTGTCTAGGGTTGCCAACTGTCCCGTATTAGCCGGGTCATCCCGTATTTTGGGCTAAATTGGTTTGTCCCGTCCGGGACCGGCCTTGTCCCGTATTAGGCCTGGGGGGCGCTGTAGGCCCTGACACTGTAGGCCCAGACGCTGTAGACCCGGACAGTGTAGGCCCGGACACTATAGGCCCGGACGCTGTAGGCCCGGACACTGTATGTGCCGACAGTGTAGGCCCAGAGGCCTGGGCGCCGCCTAACGGAGGCCCTCCCGGCCCGGGCGGCCGCCATTGGTGGAGCGGGAGCACGTGGCCGCTGGCTGGGTGAGGTCACGTGGGGCGCGGGGCGGTGACGTCACCTTGTCCCTTATTTGGGAGTGAGATAGTTGGCAACCTCTGGTTGTGTCAGACTGTGTGTTTATTGTGTGTGCGTGTGTGTGCGTGTGCGTGTGTGGTTGTGGTGCCTAGTATTGGTAGTAGTGTTGCCTGCTGCGACTGCCCCTCTGCCTGTGGGGCCGTTGCTGACGGTAACCGGTGGAGTATGACCGGGCGTTGCCGAAGAACCTGCCGTAGGCTTGCCTGTGTCCCACCTGCCGGGCGAGCAGGTCACAAGGCCGGAACTCCTCGCACTGCTCCCTGTTCAGCTCGTACGGTGACTTGGCCCGCATCCTGGAAAGCAACACACTAAAATAAGCCAACATTCCCGATTTTCCGAGCGATTTTCAGGCAACTGGCAGTCCGGATATTCCTTAAATCCAGACGACATTCCGAGCGCGCTCTTGAAATGACCTCCCCCCCCCCCCAGGAAGTCCCCCCCGACAACATGGCTCCCAGGCCGGGTGAGGCGGTCAATCTTCACCACTTCCGCGGCCGATCAGCGGTGGAATCCTCCCGCCCCCCTCCCACCGTCTGGAGCTCCGGAACTCCGGCCCGGACAGACCCGGCAGATCCGTTCCCATGGCCGACTTTGCAGGCCGTTGTCTCGCCCCCCCCCCCCCGCCCATTGGCCTGGGCGGAACGTTCCGGTACCGTCGGACTCCTTCTCGGAGACCGTGACCTCTGTCGTCCCGGCAACACGGATAATCCGGCAAGCCTCTGGAACCGAGGAGGGGGGGGTGGAAGGTGGGTGGTGGACCAGCACATGGGATTGGACATTAACGCGGCTACTTTCCCAGAAGCCCTAAGGAAGTTCGGCATCAACCCTCACCACCTTTGTGGTTTGATAAGGAGATGGAATCTCGGGCTCTTGAATGTACCTTTCCCATGGGTTGCTTGGCCTTGCCGGTCTCATGAAGAAATTGGCATCTCTCCTCCTGAGGAACATGGCTGGAAGGGAAAGGAGTCAAATCAGTGGGTGTGGAAACAAGAACTGCAATAGACAATTGACAATAGACAATAGGTGCAGGAGGAGGCCATTTAGCCCTTCGAGCCAGCACCACCATTCAATGTGATCATGGCTGATCATTCTCAATCAGTACCCCATTCCTGCCTTCTCCCCTGATTCCGCTATCCTTAAGAGCTCTATCCAGCTCTCTCTTGAATGCATCCAGAGAATTGGCCTCCACTGCCTTCTGAGGCAGAGAATTCCACAGATTCACAACTCTCTGACTGAAAACGTTTTTCCTCATCTCCGTTCTAAATGGCCTACCCCTTATTCTTAAACTGTGGCCCCTGGTTCTGGACTCCCCCAACATTGGGAACATGTTTCCTGCCTCTAACGTGTCCAACCCCTTAATAATCTTATACGTTTCGATAAGATCCCCTCTCATCCTTCTAACCTCCTCATCTACACTGAGGCAACTTCAACATTCACCTCATTCGGGGCGGCACGGTGGCGCAGCGGTAGAGTTGCTGCCTCACAGCGCCGGAGACCCGGGTTCCATCCCGACTACGGGTGCCGTCTGTACGGAGTTTGTACGTTCTCCCCGTGACCTGCGTGGGTTTTCCCCGAGATCTTCAGTTTCCTCCCGCACTCCAAAGACGTGCAGGTTTGTAAGTTAATTGGCTTGGTATAAGTGTAAATTGCCTCTAGTGTGTGTAGGATAGTGTTAATGTGCGGGGATCGCTGGTCGGCGCGGACCCGGTGGGCCGAAGGGCCTGTTTCTGCGCTGTATCTCTAAACTAAACAAAACGTGACCTAACAGTGTGGCTGTGGCCCTGTCCCAGTGTATCACAGTGTCACTGCCTCACCGTCAGTTATAGTTAGTGTTGCCAACAGTCCCGTATTAGCCGGGACATCCCGTATTTTGGGCTAGATTGGTTTGTCCCGTATGGGACCTCCCTTGTCCTGTATTATGTCCTGGGGGCGCTGTAGGCCCGGACACTGTAGGCCCGGACGCTGTAGGCCTGGACACTGTAGGCCCGGACACGGTAGGCCCGGACACTGTAGGCCCGGACACTGTAGGCCCGGACACTGTAGGCCCGGACACTGTAGGCCCGGACACTGTAGGCCCAGACGCTGTAGGCCTGGACACTGTAGGCCCGGACACTGTAGGCCCGGACACTGTAGGCCCAGACACTGTAGGCCCGGACACTGTAGGCCCGGACGCTGTAGGCCCGGACACTGTAGGCCCAGAGACCTGGGCGCCGCCTAACGGAGGTTGCATAGCAACCCGCCTCCTGGCCCGGGTGACCGCCATTGGTGGAGCGGGAGCACGTGGCCGCCGGCTGGGTGAGGTCACGTGGGGCGCGGGGCTGTGACGTCACCTTGTCTCTTATTTGGGAGTGAGATAGTTGGCACCCCTAGTTACAGTCACTTACGCCCCCCCCTCACCCCTATCCCCCCCCAGCTCCAGTATGAAACCAACCTCCCTTCCATTGACTCCATCTACACCTCACGCTGCCTCGGCAAGGCCAGCAGCACAATCAAGGACCAGTCTCACCCCGGCCACTCCCTCTTCTCCCCTCTCCCATCGGGCAAGAGGTACAGAATTGTGAAAACGCACACCTCCAGATTCAGGGACAGTTTCTTCCTGGCTGTTATCAGGCAACTGAACCATCCCACCACATCCAGAGAGCAGTGCTGAACTACTATCTTCCTCATTGGTGACCCTCGGACTATCCTCGATCGGACTTTGCTGGCTT
>NC_135992.1:5564798-5584798 GCF_053455715.1 Rhinoraja longicauda
TAGGCCCTGACGCTGTAGGCCCGGACGCTGTAGGCCCGGACACTGTAGGCCCGGGCGGCGCTGTAGGTACGGACACTGTAGGCCCGGACGTTGTAGGCCTGGACACTGTAGGCCCTGACACTGTAGGCCCGGACGTTGTAGGCCAGGACACTGTAGGCCCTGACACTGTAGGCCTGGACACTGTAGGCCCTGACACTGTAGGCCCGGGCGTGTAGGGGCGGTCGCTGGCCGGCGCGGACTCGGTGGGCCGAAGGGCCTGTTTCCGCGCCCCCTTGACACGGCAGGCACACAGTGAGAGATTCTACCCCTCACTACCCCCTCCCCCCCCCCCCTCCCTCGATGACCGGCGGACTCTCTCTGAAAACACTGCAACTTTAATTCGGCCCAAGTTAAAAAAAAATTGGCCTGGACACGATGTCGATGTTGTCACTAGAAGTTTCACGGTACGCCTTCCAAGAATAATTCTGGCAGTTTACTGAGGATTTCAATTGAAATGCTTGGATTTCTCAGGCTGAACCCAAGGCCAGGATCACACAGATGTGGGGCTGTTGTTCAGTGCTGGTGAGGCCGGGATAGATGCCAGGACTGTGCGGGGACTGGGGTTAAATCTGCCAGCTCTGCTCACCCTCACCATCAGTTGCCATGCAGGGACCAGTCCAGAGGGGATGGCATCAGGGATTTAGTCTAGTTTAGAGATACAGCGCGGAAACAGGCCCTTTCGGCCCGCCTGGTCCGCGCCGACCAGCGATCCCTGCTCACTAACGCACTATCCTACACCCTCCGGGGACAATCTTTGCCAATTAACCTACATACCTGCGCGTCTTTGGAGTGTGGGAGAAACCGGAGTGCCCGGAGAAAACCCACGCAGGTCACGGGGAGAACGTACAAACTCCGTACAGACGGCGCCCGTAGTCGGGATCGAACCCGGGTCTCCGGTGCTATATTCGGTCAAGCAGGACACGGAGTAGACTCGATGGGCCGAACGGCCTAATTCTCCTCCTATGACTCGCGAACATGAACCAGTCTTGCGTGCAATGGGGGGCCCAACAGCTGCCAGTGTCCATCGATAACTCGGAAGGAACGAATGCTGGGACCGCTCTGAGCCTCTTTAAAGTCCTTTCTGTAAAGACTCTGCCTGACTTGTCAATCTGTGGAATTCTCTGCCTCAGAAGGCAGTGGAGGCCAAGTCTCTGAATGCATTCAAGAGAGAGCTGGATAGAGCTCTTAAGAATAGCGGAGTCAGGGGGTATGGGGAGAAGGCAGGAATGGGGTACTGATTGAGAATGATCAGCCATGATCACGGTGAATGGCGGTGCTGGCTCGAAGGGCCGAATGGCCTCCTCCTGCACCTATTGTCTATTGTCTATTGACTTCAAACCATTGGAAACCGTGTGTTCAAAAAATGTCCTCCACTGTGTCTCATCAGATATCACTTCCAAGTTAAACACACACACACACACACACACACGCAAACGCTGATGTTCTTTCTTGGCACCCGATCCCAGCCTCCTAAATAATCAGCTGAGTTCACCAGACACTGGCTTTTTCCGACTATAAAATCCTTCCTTAAAGTTCAGACATAAACCGTGAGGGGGGGGGGAGGGATGGCAGATTTTGCTGTCCATTGGTGGTGCAGCAATAGACAACAGACAATAGACAATAGGTGCAGGAGGAGGCCATTCGGTCCTTCGAGCCAGCAACGCCATTCAATGTGATCATGGCTGATCATTCTCAATCAGTACCCCATTCCTGCCTTCTCCCCATACCCCCTGATTCCGCTATCCTTAAGAGCTCTATCTAGTTCTCTCTTGAATGCATTCAGAGAATTGGCCTCCACTGCCTTCTGAGGCAGAGAATTCCACAGATTCACAACTCTCTGACTGAAAAAGTTTTTCCTCATCTCCGTTCTAAATGGCCTACCCCTTATTCTTAAACTGTGTGGCCCCTGGTTCTGGACTCCCCCAACATTGGGAACATGTTTCCTGCCTCTAACGTGTCCAACCCCTTAATAAACTTATACGTTTCGATAAGATCTCCTCTCATCCTTCTAAATTCCAGTGTATACAAGCCTAGTCGCTCCAGTCTTTCAACATACGACAGTCCCGCCATTCCGGGAATTAACCTAGTAAACCTACGCTGCACGCCCTCAATAGCAAGAATATCCTTCCTCAAATTTGGAGACCAAAACTGCACACAGTACTCCAGGTGCGGTCTCACTAGGGCCCTGTACAACTGCACACAGTACTCCAGGTGCGGTCACACTAGGGCCCTGTACAACTGCACACAGTACTCCAGGTGCGGTCTCACTAGGGCCCTGTACAACTGCACACAGTACTCCAGGTGCGGTCTCACTAGGGCCCTGTACAACTGCACACAGTACACCAGGTGCGGTCTCACTAGGGCCCTGTACAACTGCACACAGTACACCAGGTGCGGTCTCACTAGGGCCCTGTACAACTGCACACAGTACACCAGGTGCGGTCTCACTAGGGCCCTGTACAACTGCACACAGTACACCAGGTGCGGTCTCACTGGGGCCCTGTACAACTGCACACAGTACACCAGGTGCGGTCTCACTAGGGCCCTGTACAACTGCAGAAGGACCTCTTTGCCTCTCAGCGCCGGAGACCCGGGTTCAATCCCAACCAGGGGTGCTGTCTGCACGGAGTTTGCACGTTCTCCCCGAGACCCACCTGGGTTTTCTCCAGGATCTTCGGTTTCCTCCCACACTCCAGGGGCGTGCAGGTTTGCAGGTTAATTGGCCTCCTCCGGACCTTTTCCAACGCCAGCATGTCCTTCCTCAGATATGGGGCCCAAAACTGGTCACCATACTGGTCTGGTGTATGACCAGCGCATGATAGACCCTCAGCACTGCATCCCCTGTTTTTATATTCCATTCCACTCAAAATAAACGCTTAACATGCCATTTTTTTTCTTTGCTAATGATTCAACCTACAAACTAGCCTTTTGGAAATTCTGTTCCTGCACTCACAACTAGGGTTGCCAACTGTCCCGTATTAGCCGGGACGTCCCGGAAATTGGGATAAATTGGTTTGTCCTGTACGGGACCTCCCTTGTCCCGTATTAGGCCCGTGGGGGGCGCTGTAGGCCCGGACGTTGTAGGCCCCGACGTTGTAGGCCCGGACACTGTAGACCCGGACACTGTAGGCCCGGACACTGTAGGCCCGGACACTGTAGGCCCGGACACTGTAGGCAGGGACACTGTAGGCCCGGGGGCTGCTGTAGGCCCACACAGTGTAGGCCCGGACACTGTAGGCCCGGACACTGTAGGGCCGGACACTGTAGGCCCGGACATTGTAGGCCCGGGGGCTGCTGTAGGTCCACACAGTGTAGGCCCGGACATTGTAGGCCCGGACACTGTAGGCCCGGACAATGTAGGCCCGGACACTGTAGGCCTGGACACTGTAGGCCCCCTCCGGGCTGCTATAGGCCCACACGGTGTAGGCCCAGACACTGTAGGCCCAGACACTGTAGGCCTGGACACTGTAGGCCCAGACACTGTAGGCCTGGACACTGTAGGCCTGGACACAGTAGGCCAGGGGACCAGGAAGTTGGCAACCCCTACTCACAAGTCCCTTTGCACCTCCGATTTCCGAATCCCATTCAGGATTGAAACAACTCCCTCCATCCCCTCATCTTAACATGCCAACACTGGACGGTAGCTTCACTCAAAACTGGATAGTTAGCAGACAACTCCTGAGCAAAAGCCAAGATTAAGTTGCAAGACGATGACCAATTAAGGTCAAATAAGATACCGGGGGAAGAAAGGATTGAGGGGCACAGAAACAGTTTGCAACTGATGCAAGGAAAGGCTGAATTAACCCTCTGCATTCTAGTTTAAGTTTAGTTTAGTTTAGAGACACAGCGCGGAAACAGGCCCTTCGGCCCACCGGGTCCCTGCCGACCAGCGATCCCCGCGCACTAACGCCACCCTACGCACACCAGGGACAGTTTTTACATTTACGCCAAACCAATTATCCTGCAAACCTGCACGTCTTTGGAGTGTGGGAGGAAACCGCACTCCAAGATCTCGGAGAAAACCGCACGGGGTGGGGTGGGGGGTCGTACAGACTCCGTGCAGACAGTGCCCATAGTCGGGATCGAACCCGGGTCTCTGGCGCTGTGAGGCAGCAACTCTACCGAGTGGTTGAACCTGGACAAGCCGCTCCAGGCTTTGCAGACAATAAGCGGCCAAGCATCTGGGTGATGTCTTCATGTGTTGGTTGGGTCTAGACCACAGCTGTTTGCTGGAGCTCCCTTGGCTGTTTGAAAGATGACCTGTGGTCACTGGAGCTGTGAAGAAATGTCTCATCGCAAGGCCCGGGCCCTTCAACAGTGTGGCGCTCTCTCTCCGAGACGCCCCCAGTCTGCCCGATGCTCCTTTTCCACGGACGGGGCCAAAGCCACAGCTCTCTGGTCGAACGGTAACCGCGGCAACTGACCCATAACTCACAGGGAGACGCACAACGCTGGGGTAGCACAGCGGGACAGGCAGCATCTCGGGAGAGGAGAAATGGGTGCCATTTCCCCAATGTTGGGGGAGTCCAGAACCAGGGGCCACACAGTTTAAGAATAAGGGGCCGGCCATTTAGAACGGAGATGAGGAAAACCTTTTTCAGTCAGAGAGTTGTAAATCTGTGGAATTCTCTGCCTCAGAGGGCAGTGGAGGCCAATTCTCTATATCCCTCATCTCCCATATCCCCTGACCAGTCTGAAGAAGGGTCTCGATCCGAAACGTCACCCATCCCTTCTCTCCAGAGATGCTGCCTGTCACTCCAGCACGTTATGTCTGCCTTTGGTATAAGCCAGCATCTGTAGTTCCTAGTTTCCACCGTGTCTGGTACATGTGTTGTTTATTCGTTACCTCCCCACAATCTTTGGAAACTTTGGTCAGGAGGAGCGCTCTTTGATGGTGAATCTCTGCCTGCTCCCATCTCCTGTTTGTTACGGAAACCCTCGGAGGGAATGGTGTGTCTGAAGGATGAACTCATCAAAACCATATGGTTCTTCTTAACTTGCATTGGAAAATATTTTGTCAGTTCTGTCCGGAGACCCATATGTGGCCTCTGCCTTCCTCCCGAGCGTAAATCCTCACTCGCACGCGAGACACATTCCTCTGTGGGTCAACTGGGTCTACTGGGTCGGCACGGTGGCGCAGCGGTAGAGTTGCTGCCTCACAGCGCCAGAGACCCGGGTTCCATCACGACTACGGGCGCTGCCTGTACGTTCTCCCCGTGACCCGCGCGAGTTTTTCCACACACTCCGAAGACGTGCAAGTTTGTCGGTTAATTGGCTTGGAATAAAATGTTAAATTGTCCCTAGTGTGGGCGTTAGCGTGCGGGGATCGCTGGTCGGCGCGGGCTCGTTGCGGACCGAAGGGCCTGCTTCCGTGATGCATCTCAACAACTAAACTGAACTGCTCTGTGTGTGTGTGTGTGTTCAATAACAAACTCCGTTCCCGCTCTGACCTTTCCGTATAGGAGCAAAGAGGTCCTTCTGCAGTTATAGGAGCAAAGAGGTCCTTCTGCAGTTGTACAGGGCCCTAGTGAGACCGCACCTGGAGTACTGTCTGCAGTTTTGGTCTCCAAATTTGAGGAAGGATATTCTTGCTATTGAGGGCGTGCAGCGTAGGTTCACCAGGTCAATTCCCGGAATGGCGGGACTATCATATGTTGAAAGACTGGAGCGACTAGGCTTGTATACACTGGAATTTAGAAGGATGAGAGGGGATCTTATCGAAACGTATAAGATTATTAAGGGGTTGGACACGTTAGAGGCAGGAAACATGGTCCCAATGTTGGGGGAGTCCAGAACCAGGGGCCACAGTTTAAGAATAAGGGGTAGGCCATTTAGAACGGAGATGAGGAAAAACGTTTTCAGTCAGAGAGTTGTGAATCTGTGGAATTCTCTGCCTCAGAAGGCAGTGGAGGCCAATTCTCTGAATGCATTCAAGAGAGAGCTAGATAGAGCTCTTAAGGATAGCGGAGTCAGGGGGTATGGGGAGAAGGCAGGAACGGGGTACTGATTGAGAATGATCAGCCATGATCACATTGAATGGCGGTGCTGGCTCGAAGGGCCGAATGGCCTCCTCCTGCACCTATTGTCTATTGTCTATTGTCCTGGGAATCCTCCATTGCCAGAGTGACTCCACACGCAAACTCGAGAAACGGCACCCTGGCGGCACGGCGGAGCGGCAGTAGAGTCGCTGCATCACAGCGCCGGAGACCCGGGTTCCATCCTAACCACAGCGGAGTTTGCACGCTCTCCCCGTGACCACTCGACTTTCCTCTGGGCGCTCCGGTTTCCTCCCACATCCCAAATGCCCCGTGGGTTCGTCGGTCAATTGGCTTCTGCGAGTTGCCCCTAGTGTGTGTAGGATCCAAGATCAGGATAACCGAGAACTAGTCTCCCTCTCCCTCCCTCTCTACCTCCCTCCCTCTCCCTCCGATCGCTGGTCGGCACGGACTTGCTGGGCCGAAGGGCCTGTTTCCACGCTGTAGCTGGGAAACTAAAACTTAAAGACGCACTTCAGATTCTGCTTGGGTCACTTACAGACCCTATTGTATTTACGTTACAATCTCCAAATTTAGGTAACGAATTTACAAACCGCCATCTTGTTTCCACCCGGTCGTTTCCCCCCCCCTCTCCGCCCCCTTGTGTCCCACCTGGCAAGGCAACCATTTCCCCCTTTCCCCCTCCGCCTTTAGTCCTTATCCTGGATTCACATTTCATGCCTTAGGGTGGCGCAGCGTTAGTGTTGCTGCCTCACAGCGCCGGAGACCCGGGTTCGATCCCGACCACGGGTGCTGTCTGCGCGGAGTTTGTACGTTCTCCCCGTGACCCGCGTGGGTTTCCTCCGGGCGCTCCGGTTTCCGGCGACCCCCGCACGCCAGCACTACCCTACACACACCGGGGGACAGTTTTACATTCACACCGGTTCATTTAACCTACAAACCTGCACGTCTTTGGAGTGTGGGAGGAAACCGAAGACCCTCTCTCTCTACCTCTCTCTCTCCTTTTCTCCCTCTTCCTCCCTCTCTACCTCTCTCTCCCTCTCTCTACCTCCCTCTCTCCCTCTCCCTCCCTCTCTCCCTCTCTCTCCCTCTCTCTACCTCCCTCTCTCCCTCTCCCTCCCTCTCTCCCTCTCCCTCCCTCTCTACCTCTCTCTCCCTCTCTCTACCTCCCTCTCTCCCTCTCCCTCCCCCTCTACTCTCTCTGCCTCTCCCTCCCTCTCTACCTCTTCCTCTCCCCCTCTCTCCCTCTCTCTCCCTCGACCTCTCTCTCTCTACCGCTCTCCCTCTCTCTACTTCTACCTCTCTCTCCCTCTCTCCTTTTCTCCCTCTCCCTCCCTCTCAACCTCCCTTTCTCCCTCTCTCTCTACCTCTCTCTTTCCCTCCCTCCCTATCTACCTCTCTCTCTCTCTCTCCCTCTCCCTCCCTCCCTACCTCTCTCTCCCTCTCTCCTTCTCCCTCCCTCTCTCCCTCCCTCTCTCTCTACCTCTCTCTCTCCCTCTCTCCCTCCCTCTCTCTCTACCTCTCTCTCTCCCTCTCTCCCTCCCTCTCTCTACCTCTCTCTCCCCCTCTCTACCTCCCTCTCCCTCTCCCTCTCTTCCTCTCCCTCTCCCTTTCCCTCTCAACCTCTCTCTCTCCCTCTCTCCCTCTCCCTCCCTCTCTACCTCTCTCTCTCCCTCTCTACCTCTCTCTCTCTCCCTCTCTCCCTCTCTCTCCCTCTTTCCTTCTCTCTCTCTTCTTCTCACCTTCTTTTATCTGCTGTCTCACACACTGTTTCTTTTCACTCCAGATACTAGTGATAGAAAATAGGTGCAGGAGGAGGCCATTTGGCCCTTCGAGCCAGCACCGTACGTCGATAACATTTCAACCGTGACCTCTAGATATCTCAAGAAAATAATAATTTCCCCTTCACTAACTCCCAACCTCCTCAAATATCGCCTCCAAGTTTAACATTCTGTTACACAACAGAATTAACTGTCCTGTTAACTGTTCTGTTAACTGTTAACAGAATGAATAATCATGTGTTTAGCATCTGTAATTAATTGTTTGATGTACAGTTTTTAAAGTTGCGAAGTAGTCCCAGAGTTTTCACCATTGACCGTCACGGTGGCGCAGCGGTAGAGTTGCTGCATCACAGCGCCAGAGTCCCGGGTTCGATCCCGCCTACCGGCGCTGTTTGTACGGAGTTTGCACGTTCTCCCCGTGACCTGCGTGGGCTTTCTCCGAGATCTTCGGTTACCTCCCGCCCTCCAAAGACGTACAAAGTCTGCAGGTCAATTGGCTCGGTGTAATTGCAAGGAGTAACTCAGCAGGTCAGGCAGCATCTCGGGAGAGAAGGAATGGGTGACGTTTCGGGTCGAGACCCTCGATTTGTACCAGCATCTGCAGTTATCTTCTTATACTAATTGCAAGCAGTCCCTGATGTGGTCGTGTAATGGTGGGGATCGCTGGTCAGTGCGGACTGGGTGGGCCTGTTTCCGCGCTGAATCTCTAAAACTAAACAGGGTCTCGACCCTGAACGTCACCCGTTCCTTCTCTCCATCCCTTCCTTCTGTCCCGCTGAGTTACTCCACCACATTTTGTGCCCATCTTCTGTTGACGTCATTCTAACAGTGTGGTGTCGAGTGGGTGTTATTCCATTCTGTCATGTGTTTGGGAGCTGTGGGTTTGTGGCCATGGCAAGTCCATGTGAGTCGGGGAGCTCGGTGAGTTCGGTATTCCACACGGTCCTGTGACAATCTGTTTACTGTTCGCGACCGTGATGGCTGGAAGATTCGGCCGGCTCACACTTCCTGCCCTGTTTATTTTGGGAGTAGTGTAGGAGGCAGGGGAGGGGGAGAGGGAGCAAGGATTAAAACCATAACGCCAAGATCCTCACAGACAGCACCCAGCTATGCCTTAGGAATGAATGTTTCAGCACATTCCTTCGATGTATGTTCGCAAGTGACGGGGGAGAGTGATGTGAAGAATATAGTCCTCAGCCATTTAGAAGGATGGGAAAAGTTCCATGGCAATGCAAGTTTGTCTTTTCTTTCAGGGAAGGAGGGGGAAAAGGAAAGAGAAAGGTAAATTTATCGGCACTGGGCCTGTAATCGCTGGCGTTTAGAAGGATGAGGGGCAACCTCCGTGAGGAAGGATATTCTTGCTATTGAGGGCGTGCAGCGTAGGTTCACTAGGTTAATTCCCGGAATGGCGGGACTGTCGTATGTTGAAAGACTGGAGCGGCTAGGCTTGTATACACTGTCGCATCAGTTCCATGGACGCAGGTCCAATGTCCTCAATGGGACAAAGGTAAGTTGAACCTAAGTTCACAGCTTCTAGGAGTAGAATTAGGCCATCAAGTCCACTCCGCCATTCAATCATGGCTGATCTATCTCTCCCTCCTAACCCCATTCTCCTGCCTTCTCCCCATGACCCCTGACACCCGCACTAATCAAGAATCTATCCACCCCTGCCTTAGAAATATCCACTGACTTGGCCTCCACATCCTTCTTCTGTGGCAATGAATTCCACACATTCGACGCCCTCTGACTGAAGAATTTCCTCCTCATCTTTCTGAAGGTACGCCCTTTTATCCTGAGGCCGTGCCCTCTGGTCCTGGACTCTCCCACTAGTGGAAACATCCTCTCCACATCCACTCTGTCCAGGTAAGCTTCAATAGACAATAGACAATAGGTGCAGGAGGAGGCCATTCGGCCCTTCGAGCCAGCACCGCCATTCAATGTGATCATGGCTGATCATTCTCAATCAGTACCCCGTTCCTGCCTTCTCCCCATACCCCCTGACTCCGCTATCCTTAAGAGCTCTATTTAGCTCTCTCTTGAATGCATTCAGAGAATTGGCCTCCACTGCCTTCTGAGGCAGAGAGTTCCACAGATTCACAACTCTCTCCTCAACTCCGTTCTAAATGGCCTACCCCTTATTCTTGAACTGTGGCCCCTGGTTCTGGATGTTGTAATATATAAGACAAGGGATATTGCTGGGACTACTTTGTTGTATCCAAGAACTACTTTGTATGCCTGTGTATATAAGTGCTTGGTGTGATTAGGCGGTCACTCTGGATCCAGGCGGCCTTGGAACAAACAGCCTGGAGTATAAGCTCCACCATGATAACATCTTAAACACGTGTACATGTGGTCCGTCCAGAGTCACAACAAAGGTACAACAGGTACCGGACCACGAAGGACAACATGGTGGCAGCGGTTTGGGTGTTTAGCCTAGAAAAGGAAAACAACACAAAACCCCAAGAAAAAAAGTTAACAATTGCGTAAGAAAGAAAAAAAAAAAGAAGGCTAACAAAAAGGAACCCAGCAAAAAGGTTAACAGGAAGATAAGATAGAGCCCTGAAGAACGAAAAACGTTTCCCGCTCGGTAAGGGGCCAATATATGTAGGTATACTTACCTGCTCAGTAGTCAGTGCCGAGCTGCCGACGTGACGCTGCAAGCTGCTGAGGGCGGTGTGTGAAGGTCCACATCGCGCCCCGGCTCCTGTGCCGGCCCGAGATTGGGAGCCTGCGACTGCTTCGCGGGGGAGAGACCGGAGGCGACCGGGAGACCCGACACCCACGGAGGTGTGCGGCGACCGGGGAAGACCGGGAGACCCGACACCCAGGGAGGTGTGCGGCGACCGGGGAAGACCGACACCCACGGAGGTGTGCGGCGACCGGGAGAGTCCCGGAGGAGACCGACACCCACGGAGGTGTGCGGCGACCGGGGGGGGGGGGTTGGCGACCGGAGGGACCGACCACCCGCGTAGGTGCGGCGGCCGGTAAGGCCGAGGCACTGCGTACTTTCCCAGGCGCGTCGACCGTAGAGTTGGGACGGCCCTGGGCCCGAGGCAGCGGCAGCGCGTTCGAATTGCGCGGCAGCTGCCGGGAGCGCCTGTGGGCGGTACCAGTGCGCACTGCAGCAGAGGCGCGATCGCACCGCGATTACAGCAGTGCCAGCCCAGCAGTGGGAGCCCAGCAGTGAGTGACCACACGGAGTGAGTGACCACCCGGCGATGAGTGAAATTCCGCAGAGGAGTGACCACCATGATGGCGAAAAAAGCAACGGTACAACAGGTACCGGACCATGAAGAACAACACTGGACTCCCCCAACATTGGGAACATGTTTCCTGCCTCTAACGTGTCCAACCCCTTAATAATCTTATACGTTTCGATAAGATCTCCTCTCATCCTTCTAAATTCCAGTGTATACAAGCCCAGTCGCTCCAGTCTTTCAACATATGACAGTCCCGCCATTCCGGGAATTAACCTAGTAAACCTACGCTGCACGCCCTCAATAGCAAGAATATCCTTCCTCACTGAGGTCGCCCCTCATCCTTCTAAACGCTGGCGATTACAGATCACAGGGAGAACGTACAAACTCCGTTGAGACAGCACCCTTAGTCAGAATCGAACCCAGGTCTCTGGCGCTGTGAGGCAGCAACTCTACCGCCGCGCCACCGTGCCGACCATCTTATGGTTTATTCAGCTTTTAATGGATTGACCTGTTTGGTTCTGTGCAGGAAGGAACTGCAGATGCTGGTTTACACCAAAGATGGACACAAAATGCTGGAGTAATTAAGCAGAACACGCAGCAATCTCTGGAGAGAAGGAATGGGTGACCGATCATCCTGTAGTATAAGAAAATAACTGCAGATGCTGGTACAAATCGAAGGTATTTATTCACTGGAGTAACTCAGCAGGTCAGGCAGCATCTCAGGAGAGAAGGAATGGGTGACGTTTCGGGTCGAGACCCTTCTTCAGACTGAATCATCCTGAATCAGTTCCTACTTTCTCCCCTTGAATCCGCTAGCCCTAAGAGCCACATCCTACTCTCTCTTGAAACCATCCAGTGAATTGGCCTCCACTGCCCTCTGTGGCAGAGAATTCCACAGATTCACAACTCTCTGGGTGAAAAAGTTTTTCCTCATCTCAGTCCTGAATGGCCAACCCCTTATTCTTAAACTGTGTGACCCCTGGTTCTGGACTCCCCCCCCCCCCCCCCCCCCCCCCAACATCGGGAACATTATTTCCTGCAAATGTTTCCTGCAAAGGCTTACACCAACATCTGCAGTTCCTTCTTACATATATCGAGACTGAGGGAAGCCCCCCAAGAGACAGCCTGGACCCAAAGGGCCGAATGTCCCTCGTGCTGCTTAGAGATACAGAGCGGAAACAGGCCATTCGGCCCATCGGGTCCGCACCGACATTAACACTATCCTACACACACTCGGGGCAATTTTTACATTTATCAAGCCAATTAACCTACAAACCTGTACGTCTTTGGAGTGTGGGAGGAAACCGAAGATCTCGGAGAAAACCCACGCAGGTCACGGGGAGAACGTGCAAACTCCGTACAGGCGGCGCCCGTAGTCGGGATCGAACCCGGGTCTCCGGCGCTGCATTCGCTGTAAGGCGGCAACTCTACCGCTGCGCCACCGTGTACTGTAAGATAGTATGTGTAGGTGTTATGATGAAAGAGGAAACTGTTCCTGACGATTTCTAAGCAGCTCTTTGAGAATGTCGTAAGCAGGGTGAAAGAAATAAGTGGGGCCAGCGCGTATTTGGCATTCCAGAAGAGTTTTGATAAGAATTCATGGGGTGATGACTTTGGATGGAAGGTTGGTTCACAGATACGCGGAAGTGTTCGGATCAAATGGGCCAGTCTGTTCAGCCGCATTTGGTGAAACGCCTCAGATCTTTTTTAGACCCACCACTCTATCTCCAGGTCCCTCAGGTCGGCCGACTTGGGGCTACTCACTATCCCGCGGTCTAGGCTTAAGCTCAGGGGTGACCGCGCTTTTGCGGTTGCAGCTCCGAGACTGTGGAACAGCATCCCTCTCCCCATCAGAACTGCCCCCTCCATCGACCCCTTTAAGTCCAGGCTCTAAACCTATTTCTACTCCCTAGTGTTTGAGGCCCTCTGAGGGGGCGCTGTGAACTGTTTATGTATGTGCTGTTATGTTTGTGAGCCATTGTATGTTCGTTTTCTTAGTACCTGAACTGATGTACAGCACTTTGGTCAACGTGGGTTGTTTATAAATGTGCTGTACAAATAAAATTGACTTGACTTGGCTATTTTTAATTAAAAAAAAAAAAAATCACAAATACTTTATTCCAAAAAAACAACACAAACATACACAGTGGTGATGTAAGTGTAAGCAAATAACTGCAGACGCTGGTACAAATCGAAGGTATTTATTCACAAGATGCTGGAGTAACTCAGCGGGTCAGGCAGCATCTCGGGAGAGAAGGAATGGGTGACGTTTCGGGTCGAGACCCTTCTTCAGACCAAAGGCTGCCAGTATCGGCAGTGTACAACACACCACAAATATCAAATTAACATCCCGCTGTCTCTGTCAACAATACATTCGACCTCCCGCGGCGGCCGGCGTTCACGGAAGGCCTCCAGCGTCCCTGTGGACACCTTCTCCCCCTTTCCCTCCCCCCACTCTTCCCTGACCCACACTTTTCCCCTTCACCCCACCCCCTCTCTCTTTTCCCCCCACCACCACCCCCTCTCCAGTCCCACTCTCCGCTCCTCCCACCCTCCCAGTCTCCCCACTTCCCTGACCCCCACTGTTCCCCTTCCCCCCACCCCCTCTCTCTTTTCCCCCCACCACCGCCCCCTCCCCAGTCCCACTCTCTGCTCCTCCCACCCTCCCCTCCCCCCCAGTCTCCCCACTGTTCCCTGACCCCCACTGTTCCCCTTACCCCCACCCCCTCTCCCTTTTCCCCCCACCACCCCCACACCCCGCTGTCCCCCTCCCCTCCCCAGTCCCACTCTCCCCTTCGCCCCACTCTCTCCTCACCGATGAATGTGACCTGTTGGGCTATGTCCATTTGCCTGCATTTGTCCCAGAGCCCTCTCAACCAAAACCCTCGCATTTATTTCGAGAGGACTGGAATAGAAAAGTAGGGAGTCAATGTGGAGGCTCCATAAAGCGCTGGTCAGGCCACATTTGAAAGCAGGAACGGCGTACTGATTTGAAAGCGGGAACTGATTTTAAGTGATTACATTGAATGGCGGCGTTGGCTTGAATGGCCTCCTCCAGCACCTGTTTTCTATGTTTCTATGTTTCCATGTTTCTATGTTTCCTCTGGCAGCTCTTTCAAGATGCGGTGTGCATTGAGAGTGAATAGGTTTCCTCAATAGACAATAGACAATAGACAATAGGTGCAGGAGGAGGCCATTCGGCCCTTCGAGCCAGCACCGCCATTCAATGTGATCATGGCTGATCATTCTCAATCAGTACCCCGTTCCTGCCTTCTCCCCATACCCCCTGACTCCGCTATCCTTAAGAGCTCTGTCTAGCTCTCTCTTGAATGCATTCAGAGAATTGGCCTCCATTGCCTTCTGAGGCAGAGAATTCCACAGATTCACAACTCTCTGACTGAAAAAGTTTTTCCTCGTCTCAGTTCTAAATGGCCTACCCCTTATTCTTAAACTGTGGCCCCTGGTTCTGGACTCCCCCCAACATGGGGAACATGTTTCCTGCCTCTAACGTGTCCAAACCCTTAATAATCTTATACGTTTCAATAAGATCTCCTCTCATCCTTCTAAAGGCCAATCTCTGGCCCTTCAACTCGATGGTGCCCGCGGCCACACGCGGGCGTTGTTTGTCGTGTGGGGGCCACCACCGTTGCGTTGTTCTACGCTGGACGAGAGGGCGCGATGTTTCTCATCTGGGGAACTGGCAGCGTTCATTGCCCTGACGTGGGTCGGGCACTCCCCGGCATCTGGAGGGCAGTCAAGCCCTCTACATCACGAGCGGGGGCCATTGGCAGCACATCACACCTTCCAGCAGCACACCCTCACACGCAGGGCAAAGCAGGAAAACACCACAAACACCACAATGGTTGGCCAGGCCTGAGAGAACAGCAGGGCCTTTCATCATCAAACTGTGACGAGCAAGTGGGAGAGAGAGGGGGAGAGGGAGAGAGATGGAGAGAGAGATGGAGAGAGGGGAGAGAGAGACAGAGATGGAGAGAGAGGGAGAAAGAGAGAGGGGGAGAGAGATGGAGAGAGAGACAGAGATGGAGAGAAACCAAGAGGGGAGAGAGAGGGGGAGAGGGGAGATGGAGAGAGAGAGAGAGAGAGAGAGAGATGGAGAGAGAGAGGGAGAGAGAGAGAGAGATGGAGAGAGAGAGAGAGAGTGATGGAGAGAGAGAGAGAGAGAGAGAGAGAGAGAGAGACAGAGATGGAGAGAAAGAGCGAGAGAAAGAGAAAGAGGGAGAGAGAGATGGAGAGAGAGAGTGAGAGAGAAAGAGAGAGAGAGAGAGAGAGAGAGAGAGAGAGAGGGGAGAGAGAAAGAGAAACACACCAACAAAACCTGTGTTCTTCCGCCATTTCAGAGGTGATCGCGGGTGAGAAGTGTTAGACTGCAACGACTCCTGTCCCAACAAATCAGCCCTTCAAAGAGAAGCGCCAGTCCCATCACGGTAGCACGAGCGTGTTGATTGTTTACAGATGCCTACAGCGACCAGCCTTAGTGTGGGGTACGCGTGGTGCACTGAGTGCTGCCACCTCATTCAGCACTGGCAGCCTCATCTGTTCCCCAGGCATATTCTTGCTATTGAGGGCGTGCAGCGTAGGTTCACTAGGTTAATTCCCGGAATGGCGGGACTGTCGTATGTTGAAAGACTGGAGCGGCTAGGCTTGTATACACTGGAATTTAGAAGGATGAGAGGGGATCTTATCGAAATGTATAAGATTATTAAGGGGTTGGACACGTTAGAGGCAGGAAACATGTTCCCAATGTTGGGGGAGTCCAGAACCAGGGGCCACAGTTTAAGAATAAGGGGTAGGCCATTTAGAACGGAGATGAGGAAAAACCTTTTCAGTCAGAGAGTTGTAAATCTGTGGAATTCTCTGCCTCAGAAGGCAGTGGAGGCCAATTCTCTGAATGCATTCAAGAGAGAGCTAGATAGAGCTCTTAAGGATAGCGGAGTCAGGGGGTATGGGGAGAAGGCAGGAACGGGGTACTGATTGAGAATGATCAGCCATGATCACATTGAATGGCGGTGCTGGCTCGAAGGGCCGAATGGCTTCCTCCTGCACCTATTGTCTATTGTCTATGAAGCCACAGGAGGCTGTGGAGGCAAAGTTAGTGGTAGATAGATTCTTGATTAGTGCGGGTGTCAGGGGTTACGGGGAGAAGGCAGGAGAATGGGGTTAGGATGGAGAGATAGATCGGCCATGATTGAATGGCGGAGTAGACTTGATGGGCCGAATGGCCTAATTCTGCTCCTATCCCTTATGATCTTTGCAGCCCCCAGCAGCAGCTCAACCAGGAAGCTAACAACCCTGAGCTCGTGTGGTGAGCATTCAATTCGGACAAAACCCCATGCGGGTCACGGGGAGAACGTACAAACTCCGTACAGACAGCGCCCGTAGTCGGGATGGAACCCGGGTCCCTGGCGCCGTGAGGCAGCAACTCTACCGCTGCGCCACCGTGCGGCCCTGAAATGGTGCGTGCAGGAAGGAAGTGCAGATGCTGCTTTACACCGAAGAGAGACACGTAATGATGAGACCCTTCTTCAGTCGGAAGTCTGAAGGTTCACCAGATTGATCCCTGGGATGGCAGGACTTTCATATGAAGAAAGACTGGATAGACTAGGCTTGTACTCGCTGGAATTTAGAAGATTGAGGGGGGATCTTATAGAAACTTATAAAATTCTTAAGGGGTTGGAGAGGCTAGATGCGGGAAGATTGTTCCCGATGTTGGGGGAGTCCAGAACAGGGGGTCACAGTTTAAGGATAAGGGGGAAGTCTTTTAGGACCGAGATGAGAAAGTTTTTTTTCACACAGAGTGGTGAATCTGTGGAATTCTCTGCCACAGAAGGTAGTTGAGGCCAGTTCATTGGCTATATTTAAGAGGGATTTAGATGTGGCCCTTGTGGCTAAAGGGATCAGGGGGTATGGAGAGAAGGCAGGTACGGGATACTGAGTTGGATGATCAGCCATGATCATATTGAATGGCGGTGCGTACAGGCTCGAAGGGCCGAATGGCCTACTCCTGCACCTATTTTCTATGTTTCTATGACCCGAAACGTCACCCATTCCTTCTCTCCGGAGATGCTGCCTGTCCCGCTGAGTTACCCCAGCATTTTGAGTCTGCCTTTCTCCTCATCTCATCTGTTCAAAACGGAGGGAAAAATCCGTGAATACATATAAGCAAACAAGAACACTCGTTCAAGAAACACAAAAGTGTCGGAGTAACTCAGCAGGTCAGGCGTATCTCTGCAGAACCTGGATCGGTGACGTATCAGGTCTTTAGACTTTGGTCTTTCGAGATACAGTCTGAGGAAGGGTCTCAACCCGAAACGTCACCGTTAGAGATACAGTGTGGAAACAGGCCCTTCGGCCCAGCAGTTTAGTTTAGTATAGTTCCGTGCGTACCAGCGATCACCCCCTACACTAGCACTATCCCGCACACTAGTGAGATTTTACCATTTTTACAGAAGCCAATTAACCTACAAACCTGCATGTCTTTGGAGTGTGGGAGGAAACCGGAGCGCCCGGAGAAAACCCACGCAGGTCAATAGACAATAGGTGCAGGAGGAGGCCATTAAAGAAGCCAATTAACCTACAAACTTGCACGTCTTTGGATTGTGGGAGGAAACCGGAGCGCCCGGAGAAAACCCATGCAGGTCAATAGACAATAGACAATAGGTGCAGGAGGAGGCCATTCGGTTCTTCGAGCCAGCACCGCCATTCAATGTGATCGTGGCCGATCATTCACAATCAGTACCCCGTTCCTGCCTTCTCCCCATACCCCCTGACTCCGCTATCCTTAAGAGCTCTATCCAGCTCTCAGTCACCCAATAGAGATAATAAGCAGAATAGTGACAATGATGATCTAATAGAAAGAATGACTGATTGACTACCACCCTCTCCCATTCAAAAAGGTCAAGTCTGGACCTTTATTCACAAAATGCTGGAGTAACTCAGCAGGTCAGGCAGCATCTCTGGAGAGAGGGAATGGGTGACGTTTCGGGTCGAGACCCTTCTTCAGCGACTGGACCCCTCCCCCCCACGACAATGTCCACGACAAGCTGCAACAACCTACCACCCAGTCGACGTCAAGCTACGGCAAGCCACCGACAACCGGCGACCCAATCGTAGGACGTCCACCTACGACCGCACCTACGACAACCTACGACCACACAGGGCGGCAACCTACGGCAACCGCAGTCAACCTACGTCCACCCGCGACAAGCTACGACCGTGTCGGCGACAACTGAAGGCAATTCACGCCATTTTGGCCTCCGGTTTTGGCGCCGGTGCCTGTCGCCGGTTGACGTGGGTAGTCGCCAATGGAATTCACCGAAGTCAGCACCGGCGATAACCTACGTCACCTGGCGACAACCTACGACAGCGCCCCCTTCAGGAGACGTCAAGCTACGATCATTGGCGTCAAACCCACAGTCGCCGAAAATGTTTAAACATTTCAAAATCCAGCGGCGACCAGAAAGACGCTACGACTCTTTGGAGACGACTCACGGCCGTACAGGCGACACCCCGGCAACCGTGCGGTCTAGTCGCCTGTAGGCGCCTAAAACATCGCCTGAGTGGGACAGGGGCTTAATGGGCGCAGCAGGTGAAGCAGCTGCTTCACAGCGTTTTCGATCCCGACCTCGGGTGCTGCCTGTGCGGAGTTTGCACGTTCTACCTGTGACCGCGTGGGATTTGTCCGGGTGCTCCGGTTTCCTCCCACACACACCCCCCCCCCCCGAAAGACGTGCCCGCGCGGGTTTGCAGGTTCTGTAAGTTGGCCCCGGTGTGTCGGGGAGTGGATGGGAAAGTGGGATCGGGTGACTGATGGTCGGCGTGGGCTCACGGGGGGGGGGGGGGGAGGGGGGGGGAGGGGCCATTTTCCACGCTGTATCTCTAAACGAAACTAAATAACCGCAGATGCTGAAAATGTAAAAAAAATTATTGAAAAGCATAAGTACAAATCGAAATTTAAAAAAAAACACATTTGTTACAAAGTTCTTACATAGCTTCAATTTTTAAATTTTTGAAGAGAGAAAGTAAAAATAAAAAATGCCGTAAGGGAACTGAAACAGAGTTAATGATGTCCTGATGAAGCGTCTTCAATCTTAAACGTCGACTCTGTTTCTCTCTCCCCTGATGCTGCCTGACTTGCTGAGTGTTTGAGCATTTTCTGTGTTTTTTTTTAATTTGTTGTAATTAAACAGGAACGCATCACAGCCTGGTTAGCGAGAAGCTCCTTCCAAGACCGCAAGGAACTGCAGAGAATTGTGGACGCAGCCCAGACCATCACACAAAGCGACCTCCCTTCCACTTACTCCATCCACACCTCACGCTGCCTCGGCCAGGCCCAGCAGCATCATCAAGGATCAGTCTCACCCCGGCCACTCCCTCTTCTCCCCTCTCCCGTCGGGCAAGAGGTACAGAAGTGTGAAAACGCACACCTCCAGATTCAGGGACAGTTTCTTCCCGGCTGTTATCAGGCAACTGAACCATCCTATCCAGAACAAGGGGCCACAGTTTTCCAGAACAAGGGGCCACAGTTTAAGAATAAGGGGTAGGCCATTTAGAACTGAGATGAGGAAAAACCTTTTTCAGTCGGAGCGTGTGGAATTCTCTGCCTCAGAAGGCAGTGGAGGCCAATTCTCTGAATGCATTCAAGAGAGAGCTGGATAGAGCTCTTAAGGATAGCGGAGTCAGGGGGTATGGGGAGAAGGCAGGAACGGGGTACTGATTGAGAATGATCAGCCATGATCACATTGAATGGCGGTGTGTACAGGCTCGAAGGGCCGAATGGCCTCCTCCTGCACCTATTGTCTATTGTCTAACTAGAGAGCGGTCCTGACCTACCATCTACCTCACTGGAGACTCTCAGGATATCTTTCTTCTTCTTCTGTCGTGTGTCTTTTAGACCTGCAGCTCCGTTGAGGCGAGCCAGGCCAAGGTGTCATCGTCCAGGTCAATCAGACCTCGTTCACCATTCG